>NW_021145615.1:0-33123 GCF_002837175.3 Physeter macrocephalus
GGCAGGCAGCTAAGTTCAGTAGCTGCTTCCTCATTGAGAGCCGGAAGGAGAGTCACATGGCTGAGTGAGTGGTACGCCTTCCTCCAGGGATTATAGGTGCTGGATTCTCCATTCACCTTTAAAAAATGTATGTTATTTAGTTAATATTTTCACAATTCAGAAATTGTTTTAAGAAGTACGTGGTTCAAGGTGTCAAATGATTAATCCCCAGCTGGGTTCCCTTTGCCACCTACTCTGTCTCCAGGGTGGCCCAACTGGCTGACCTTGGTGCCTCCTGGATTTTATTTCCAGGTAGTTGGGGCCCAGGTAGGGTTGGACACCTGTGAACATTCTTCCTTCCGTCTGCTCCAGAGCCCCCAACAGAGAGCTGGGGGCTCTGGAGCCCAGGGTAAGGGGCGTGGGGAATATCGGTTGCCTTGGTGTTTCTCGGGCCCCTGACATCCTTGCAGCTGGAAGAGCCCAGGGCAGCCAGCTGGCCACTTCCTTATGGGCAGGGGCTTTCTGAAGGCCACCTGAGTATGACTCTGATGCTGACCTCTGGCAGCAGACCCCAGCACCTCCAGGGAGGGTGGCCACGGGACTGGGAAGTTGGCTCTGCACAGAATGTTTCCACGTGGCCGTTTGGGACCAGAATTGGGATATAGATTGTTCTTGGCTGAGTTCAGCCTCCACGTGGAATCCAGAGGTCTGGGTTTGAGTTTCCGTTAGTCTGTTTTCTGACTGTGTGTGATCTCACTTTCCTCATCTTTAAATTGGGATGACACTTAGCACGCAGGACCTAAGATGCCTGATAGAAGCGCAAGGATTGGTGGGCTTATTTTCCCTGATCCTTTGTTATGAGCGGTGTGGTTTATGTGTGTGTAGGGCAGGGGATACAGCTGCAGGTGAAACTGTGCTGCTTGGAAAAATATGTTGTGCAAAGAATGTGATCTTTCTGACCTCCTGCCAAAGTAACACTTTTTGGTTTCTAACTTAATTCCTTTTTAAAAGATAGATTTTATTTTTTAAAATTTGAAGCACAGATATTTGTATCATTTTCAAAACTTTGCAAGTTGTTTTTATTCTTATTTACTTAACATATATTTAATGAATGGAGTTAGTCACATTTATCTGTAAGCATGATCATCAGAGTATTTTTATAATAACGATACACGGGGCTGGGGAAGTATTATATGTTGGGGAGCGTACCAGCTGTTCATAGTAGCTGTTCATGGGAGATCATGTTTTGGAGGGCAGCGTGGGAAAATGACGATGTAAGTGCTGTCGACGTCTGCTGAATGGTTTCGGTTCTGCCAGTTTTATTTTTATTCTTGAGCTTTTTAGGCTTGCTGTTACAAATAGCAGCCATCTCCGGCGTCAGTGCAGTCCTGCGTGGCTTCAGAGGGCTGTGAACCTCCGTTCTGGGGTGTTCTTTCCTGGCCTTTGACTCGCTGAGTCAACTTGAGTAAGTCCTTAAACAGAAAGCACTCCGGCCAGGGAAGCTGGAGTCCGGGTGCCTGGGTGGGCTCTGCCGGAGCCAGGCACCCACTCCCAGCCCCGCCCCCACCCCGGCTGCAGCACTGGTCCACACCGAGTCGGGGTTCCATCTCCTCGTTCCTCTGCTGTTGGTGGGCCTTCCGATTTCACTGGCCACCTCGGGGGGTACAACAGGTAAGCACGTAAAAGCAAAAGGAAGAAGGAGCGTGGTGAAACAGGAAGGGCTTAAAAGCGATAGGAAGAGCCAGAAGCAAAGGTTCCGCTTTAAAAGTGGCCACCTGTTTTGAGGTTGCTCTGGGGTGAAGTTGTCTAGAGTGTTACTCAGAGTGTGGCGCGCCGGCCATTGCCTGGGAGCGGGTTAGAGGGCCAGCCCAGAGCTGCCGAATCCACGTCCCCAGGTGAGCCAGGAGCACGTTTCCAGTTGCAGAAGCTCCACTGCAAATAGTTGGTGCCCATTTGGGTTGGGGAGGGTGCACCTTCGGGGGCTGAGACTCTGTGTGAAATGGTGAATTGACTTGAGGACCCCGGCTGCACAGCTGGCACTGGGGAAGCAGGAGTGGGGACGGGCGTTGCTTTCTGCTGACCACGAAACGTCCGTAAGTCTTTCGGTGGCTAAGAAGCTGGCATCTCCCTCTCCAGCCCCCTCCCCACTCTCGTGTTTCTATTTGTGCTGTTAGACCTGTTCAGATGTCACCTTGCCAGTGACAGCTTCCCTGCTCCCCCAGCAGACCCCCTCCCCCCAAACTGGAACTGCCTGTGGACGCGTGCTCCTGGGCCAGAACCCTCCTCTGTCTTTTTTTTTTTTTCCATGGTATATCTCATTTTATTTATTTATTTATTGGGGGTATAGTTTCTTTACAATGTTGTGTTAGTTTCTGCTGTACAACGAAGTGAATCAGCTACATGTATACATATATCCCCTCCCTCTTGAACCTCGCCCCCCCCACCCTCCCACCCCTCTAGGTCACTGCAGAGCACCGAGCTGAGCTCCCTGCGCTATATAGCAGGTTCCCACTAGCTCTCTATTTCACAGATGGTAGTGTATATATGTCAATCCCAATCTCCCGGTTCACCCCACACCCCTTCCCCCGCCGTGTCCACACGTCCTTTCTCTACATCTGTGTCTCTATTCCTGCCCTACAAATAGGTTCATCTGTACCATTTTTCTAGATTCCACATATATGCATTAATATACGATATTTGTTTTTCTCTTTCTGACTTACTTCACTCTGTATGACAGTCTCTAGGTCCATCCACATCTCTACAAATGACCCAATTTCGTTCCTTTTTATGGCTGAGTAATATTCCGTTGTCTATATGTACCACGTCTTCTTTATCCATTCATCTGCTGATGGACATTTAGGTTGCTTTCATGTCCTGGCTATTGTAAATAATGCTGCAGTGGACCCTCCTGTCTTTGAGGAGGGCAGCACCTGGCCCTGTGTGTGCTCTGTGTTTGCTGGGTGAGTGAATGAAGGACTGAGCCGAGAACTTTCTATTATGGAAGACTCACGTGACATAGCAGATTAGGGAGGGCAGTATAGGGCACCCTGTGTGCCCATCGCTCAGCTTGGTGTCCGTGACCACCTGGCCAGTATCACTTCCTGGAGACCTCGTTCCCCACTGGACAGTTTGAGGCCAGTCTCACCATTCGGTCAGTTCATCCGTGAATGTGTCACTACATGTCTCTGTAAGGTAAGGACTAGCCCTTGTTCTTAACCTCTCAGTGGGCCATTCAGAGGTGGGTTGGGGTGCTGCCAGGTGATGGGCCCAGCTTCTGGGTCCGGCCCCTGCGCTGTGGCAGTTCCTGGCCCCTGGGAGGCGAGTGAGAGGCAGGGCTGGGGCAGGTCCTTGGGGCCCCGCTATCTTCCTGCTGACTTCAGGGCCGCTGGTGGCCGTTAGAAACCCGGCGTGTGCGTGAATTGATTGGGTTCATGTTGGTCCCTCCCCAGGAGTGGTCATTATAACGGTGTTGGGGAGATGATCAAAGCAATGTGGACACAGCCTTACTGTGTTCTGGGAACTTCTCTAAGCGCTTACGTACGGTAACTAATATAATCCCCACAACAGTCCAGAGAAGGACTACTATTTAGTGCAATTATTAGCTCTATTTGATGGATAAACTTTTTGTCTGGTTGGTTTTTGTTTTTGGCTGTGCCGTGTGGCTTGCGGGATCTTAGTTCCCCGACCAGGGATTGAACCTGGGCCCTCGGCAGTGAGAGCGCTGAGTCCTAACCACTGGACCGCCAGGGAGGTCCCAGTGGATAAACGTTTATTATCCCTGCTTTACGGATGAGGAGACTGAGTCAGAGAGAGCTTGCCCCAGCCTCTGGGCCGGCGTGAGGCCGAGCCGAGCCCAGCACGCGGGCTCTGGTCCATCTCATAACCTCCACGCGCCACTGCTGCTTGTGCGTCGTCTCTGGAGCCAGCGCCTCCTTGCAGTTCCTTTGCCTGGCTGTCCTGACCTCCCTCCTGGACTGGCCCATCTGCTGCCCAAGTGCTCTTTCCCAGGCAAACTTCGTCTTGTCACAGCGTGGCTGCAGGGCCCAGCGTACAGGGTGAAGACCCTTCCTTGGAGGGATCCACAAAGCCTTTAGCAGTTGGTTCTCACTCTGGGGACCCCAGCCCGGGCTACGGCCTCACTGCACCCCGGAGCACTCTCTGCAGAGCCTCAGCCTGCTCCTCCATGTATCCTGTCCCGGCAGCCCGCCACGGCCCTGCCCTCCTCCTGTTCCATCTGCTGGACACTCATTCATCTGTGTGGCCAAGCTCATCGCCACTAGCTTCTCAAAGCCTTCCTGGACCCCCCCCCCCGCCGGCCCAGAGAGCCTCTCCCTCATCTGGGCCCCCTCCACCCTGTGCCCCCAACCTCCTAGGCACAGAAGCTCCCATTCCATGGCAGAATCACATATTCTGTCTGGCAGCTTCTCCTCTTCTCTGAAAGCTCCTTAAGGCTGTGGACCATGTCTTCTTCTGGGGGCTGTGCCAGCCTGGCGTGCCTTCTGGCTTATAGGCGCATCTTATCACTGAATCTTTGGAAATCAGTGGAAAATAATTAAATATTGTAGAAATATATGAATTAGAAAAGTTCCCTATCATTTTATTCTCCAGAAATAACCACTGCTAAGTTTTCCATTTTTTTTCCTATGCCTGTGCTAATATACCCTTTTTTTTTTTCTCTTTTGGTTTTCTAACACCTATTTAAAAATCTTTTAATACTTTCAAAACTGGTATGTGAAGATCTAATGAGCCTTTGAGTGGAGGAAGTAGAGGAATAACATATTTGTATATTGTGGAGGGTTCTTAACCTGTGCTTGATGCTGTGTGAAGGCTGAGGCCGGGTGAGGGGTCTTGGAATTTCTTTTTTTTTCCCCCAGCACTAGGGTGATACGTCATATAGCACCACTTTGAAAGGTCAGCCGGAGAATTTCCCTTGTACTTATGAAGTGCTAACTTGTTAGTTTGCCATTTTAGCTCTTCCCAGGAAGAGAAAACTGCGTTACTTTCATAGTCTAGGGATATTCCTGCCTTTTAATGTTCTGCTCTAAACTCTAGTGTTTATACTCTTATCTCTTTCCCTGAAGGCAAGGTTAGTAAGATAGGATTAAGTCGAGGCTGAGTAACAGAGGAGGACTAATATTACCTGTCAGGCCTGCTGCTGTGAGGGTACAGCAGGGTAGTTCTGAGCTTCTTGATAGCCAAAGCGTGCAGGGAAGTGAGATTAGCTGCCATGGAGGAGAAGAACTCCAAGTTCCCAGGAGGGGGAGTAAAAACCATGGAGAAGATTGAACCTTCCTTGCTCAAATGTTGAAGAACCTCGTCAGTGTCACAAATAGGAAATTATTCTCTTGACCTGGACAAAAAGGGAGAATTCCAAGAGAAGCAGAAATATGGTGGCCTGAGTACATCCTCCATGAGTCTGTGGTGCAGGGACATTGTCCTTTTGGCGGGGGGAGGGAGAGCTGTCCTGGACCACCCCCAGCCCCAGCCCCTCTGCCTGGCCAGCTCTCGTCCTCCAGCACCCCGTCTGCCTGCAGCTTCACTCTGGAGCCATCGGCATTTGCATTCATCTGCCAGCGGCAGATTGGAAGTGATGGTGGCTTAAAAGAAATACCATGTTTATTTCTCTCTGTGTGAAAGAAGCTGGACGCAGGAACTTAGAGCTGGTGTGTGGGCTCCATAAAGTTGCACAGAACCCTTTTCTCTCTGTGCCACGCCATCCTCCACTCTGGCTTCTAGGCTCCAGATCACCTCCTTGCCGAAGACGGCTGCTGGGGCTTCAGCCATCGTGTTGACATTCCAGGCCGTAGGAAAGTGGTCAGGGAGTAGGGCACCCCGCCTCGCACCTGAGTCTGTTCTCCCTAGGTGGCCTCCCCAGAAGTCCCACGTTACACTGCTGCCTACCTTGCCTTGGTCACGAGTGTTCTAATAGGCACTCGATCTTGGCGGCCAGCAGGCTAGAAGTGTGGTTTTTTTGCTGGGCATGCTGTCACCTCACATGAACTTGGAGAAGAGCGTGGGCATGGGTGTTGGCCTGCAGCTAACTCTGCCAGCACACTCGGGCTCTGGACTTACAAGTGGACAAGTTACCCCCAAAGAACCATTGACAAAAAGGCAATAATACTGGAACCGGCCTTGCAGAGTTGTCATGAGATTGAGCCAGTGCAGCGAAGGAACAGCTCAGAGCCTGGTACGAAGCCGTCCTCAGAAGCAGCTGTTTGTTATTATTTACTGGAGCCATTATCCTCGTCGTCCTTGCGGCCCATGGAAATTCATATGAATCTAAAGTGTTGTGCAGGTGAACGATTGGGTTGGTAGCTGAGCCAAAGTAAAAGGATCTCTCTTGTTTGATTTGTTATCACAAGTAAAGAAAAAGAAAAGAAGCCAGAAATGTCTACAGTGTCAGTTACAGCTGTCTGGTTTGCTTAGAGCAGGGCTGACAGGGACTATGCTCCTGCTGTGGTCCCATGGGGTCCCCACTCGGGGGGTGCCCTCCTGGACGTGGCAGCCCGAGGCCTCTCCTAGACTGGGATGTGGGCAGCCTGGTTTATGGTGCCCTCTGGGATTGGAGCCGAGTTTGCCCTGGCTGGGGGCAGGCTGATTTACCTCCTGTTTCGAGATCTCCCTGCGCCCAGCCAAGGCATCACCTCTGACGGGTGCTGACCCCTGACCCTGGCCACATAAGCCCTCCTCCCCAACCCGTCATGCTAGCTTCCCCTTGGCTGGGGGAAGCCCCACGAGGCATGTGCACACCTGCGATTTCATGGCTTTTCCAAAAGTTTGTGAACCCAGAGCTGCAGCTTGGTTCCCCTTCAGCCATCCCCACCTTGAGAACTCCCCCGGGAACCCCCGCAGTCTCCCCCGCCCGCCTTTCTCCCAGGTTCTCTGATGTCCTGTATGAGTGACAGGCAGGGGCAGACCTTTCAGGGACCCAGTCAGCCTGGCTGCCTCGTCCCCCTTCCCCGCAGGCCAGTTTTCCAGACGGACCAGCAGTCTGAGTCTTTCTCTTTTTGAACATTCTGCAGTGCCCTCAGAGCATACCCTATAAGGAGATCCCGGCTCACGCTGTGTCCCGAGAACTTGGCGTGGAGCGGGGCTCACTCATCACTTCCACAGAAGCCACTTGGGAGGCGCTCAGAGGTCCGATGGGAATGGCGGGGGCTTTCATCAGGTGTCCTGGGGGGACATTTAGGGCTCCCCGGTTCTCAAAAGAAGGTGAACAGCCTGGGCATCTGGGCAACGATCACCTGGTGATATTGCTTCAGAGCTCTGAAATGCCCACGTAATGATTCCGCAGTGCTGTGATGTCTTTGGGCTGCGCTTCTGTGAACCAGCTCAGGGGGCAGCAGCGTCATTCTGGGCCTCGCCCACATTCCCACTTCCCAGGCGAGAGCGCTGAGGTTCAGGTGGGTGGAGTGTCTTTGCCCTGTGCTGCCCAGAAGGTGAGCAGCAGATCTGGGATTGGGCTCCGGGGTGTGCGACGGCAAAGCCGGTGCCTGCCCTGCTCCTTCCCACCCTCCCCTGGACTCAGAATTCAGTGACTGGCCCCCTGGTCCAGCCTCTCCCCTTCGTAGCTGTGCAACCCTAGGCAAGTGGCAAAACCTCTCTGAGGCTCATCTACCAGATAGTGACAAGACTGTTGAGTGTAATGGGACCAGAGGCCAGGTGGGAAGGCCTTCCTAGAGGAGAGCCGTAGTAGCCTGAGCCCAGGTGGGGGGCTGCTAAGGATCTTCCAGCAGCTCACTGGTTTTCTTGCTCCTGAGATCACTTGAAGGGTCTTTTGAAGCCCATCCCTTTGTCTGATGGGGCAGAAATTTGGCCTCGACTTGGAGTCTCTCCCATCCCTGGTGGTGGGGCCCCTGGATCCCTGGGCAGGCAGGGTGTGGGTTTCCTGGCGTGGAAGCAGCCCTTGCCTCACTCCCTTCTCCCTGCCTGGGCAATATTTTTGCTGCAGGCCCTACCAAGTGGAAATACGTTATTTACAGTGTTTTGACAGGAGCATCAAAAGCCTGGATGAGAAAGGATGCCTTTGGGACTGAGCTAATGGCCTAGGAGTGTGGCCTGAGGGGAAGGGAGCCTGGCACAAGAGGAGGGGGAGATACACAGTGGGGGGCTGGGGGTACCCATTTACTGAACTTGATAAATGTGAGGCCCAGCCCTCCCCTAAGCCCAGGGCTTAATAAGAGTCTGTACCGAGTGAATATCCCAGGCTGACCATTCCCGGCTCCCACTTCAATAAGGACAAGGGTGTCCCCAAGCCAGCTTTGGGCCTCAGCCTTCTTACTTTGCTGTCTGAGGCCTCAGTGCCATCATTTGCCTGATGGGGACAAGGACCTCTGATGGGGAGAAGATGAAACACCCTGAGGTGTGTTGAGGCCAGGCCCATCTGTCCACAGAACCCAGGGACTCTCTAGCCAGCTCGTTCTGGACCCATTCGCTGCCTCAAATGGTATGGTGCTGCCGTGGGACCCGGGCCACCTGCCAAGGTGGCACCTCCGTCCCGCTTGATTCTCTGACCCTCCAGAAGCAGTTTGAAAATGTCTTTCAAAATGGCCCAGGAGAGCCTCCTTTGTGGCTGGTAGGAGCAAAATGTGTTTACCTGTGGCCCAGAGATAACCAGCAGTCACCTGTCACGAACGTCCTTTGAGTTTTTTCTCTCTGTGTAGAAATGGAACATGTTTATATATTTTAAACAAAATTGTTTTCTGTTTGTTCCTGCTCCCCTCAAACACACTTAACATATTGTTGATCAAGTTTCCCCTTTTGTCAAAGGCTCCACTCAGGCTTGTTTTCTTTTTCTTTCTTTCTTCTTTTTTTTAAAAATATTTTATTTATTTATTTGGCCGCACCGGGTCTTAGTTGCGGCACACGGGATCTTCATTGCAGCATGCAGGCTCCTGGTTGCGGCATGCATGCGGGATCCCTGAGCAGGGATCGAACCCGGGCCCCCCTGCACTGGGAGCGCGGAGTCTTAGCCACTGGACGGCCAGGAAAGTCCCACAGACTTGTTTTCTTAATGGCTGCATAATGTTCTCTCTGTCAGCAAAGTTACTGAATTCTCTTGGTGGATGTTGGGCTGTGGTTCTGGTTTGTAAATAGTGCTGTGATGAACATCTGGTTCTGATATTGTTGGGGCAGGTTGGTGATTATTTCGGTGGGCTATATGAATAATAAATCATATTTGTTGTTTTCACAGTTTATGAAAAGTAGTATGTACTCCTTGGGGGAAAAAAAAGCCAAACATTATAGGGAATTGTAGAAAGGGACATTGGTTTTGGAGTTTGTCCTGCTGGACTTTTGGATGCACCCAGGTTCTGTTTCTCTCTCATGCGTCCTCTCTCCCCTCCTTCAGTTCTCACCCACGCCCCGGAGCTCCCCTCTCTGTCCTTCATGGCTGGAGGCTGTTGCCCATGTGTGTTCCCGACCTGGGGAAAGGGATGGAGAGTGTGGACCCGTGCTGAGGTGTTGGCCCCGGGGTGGGTGGTCTCCAGCACCGCCAGGCTGCAGGCTGCTTCCCTCGGCCCGCCCACCATCTGCACCGTGGTCTTCCTGCCCTCTCTGCGACCCCTCCTGCTCCCAGGTGCTTTGCTCTTCTTTGCACATACCTGCGGTTCACTAGCCAAGCTGAAGTTCAGAACACTTCTGAGAGTGGAGAGCTCCCGTCTCCCTAACACCAATCCCCCCCCACCCCGACCCGGCAGAGGTGGCGAGCATCTCCGTCAAGGGACCAGCCCTATCCTCACAAGTGCCGGTGGGCGAGTCATTTGCCTTCTGGTCCCAGCCTCCTCATGTGGAAGGGGATTTTCATGGCACCTACCTCTGAGGTTGAGGAGATTCACTGAGATAGAGTCAGGACATCTACTACAAAGCCTGGCACGAAAACCGTGTTCAGAAATCTGTGGCTGCTGTTGGTGGGTCAGGATTCACCCCTGTCCTTCGGCTGCCAGTTTGTTTTCGGGGAACTGAGGACTGGAAAGTTAGTTTTCGAAAAAGAGTATCAAACACCAGCTTGCATGTCAGGTTCCCTTCAGGGTGGGAGAGTTGGGTACAGCCCGGAGTCAAACCCTGCAGTGCTTCTGTGATGGAAAGGGCCCAGCCCAGACTTTGGAGGAGAATTTCCAGTGTGGGTATGGGTCACTGTCCTACAGAATCCTGACCACATGACTTCGAACCAGTCCCTTGTCATTGCTGAGCCTGAGTCCCCATCTTTCTTGGACATTTATACTTTTATACTTTTATCTTGGTAGTTCTGGGAGGTGGGAATCTATTTATCATTCTCCCTATTGTGCAGGTGAGGAATCTGAGGCTCAGATATGTCACTTGCTTAAGGACATATCTAAGGCCACAGAGCTAGCAGGTACCAACCACTGGGGTCTTTGAACCAGAGAGACCTGACTCCCATAGGCCTGGGCTCTCGCTACTCTTACCATACTCCCCACCTGCCCCAGTGCTAACTGGACCTCCCTGGTTTCCCACGGAAGCCTATTGTGCCCTTCGAGACTTTTCCGAGGATGCCACACGCCCAGCCCTGTTGTCTTGCGTGGGCCTTTGCAGCAGAGCAGAGTCACCCCCATTCCTGAGCTCGGTCCACTGTCCCCCCCCTCCCCACCCCCACTGATGCTCGCCTGTTCTAGCCTGTGGCCCCTTGTTGGGAGAGGGCCCGCACCTGCCCTCCCTGCTTGGTGGTTCTGCACTCATCTCTCCCATCCAAGTTTGTTCCCGTTGTTCTAATCCTGTAATGTTCGGTGACCTGGAGAGTCTGACCAGGTGGCACCCGCGGGTGTTCCCAGGTTGTGTTCCCTGGTCTCATTGCCCTCGTGCAGCCGGGCCGGCTTTGGTTCCTTCTCTGTGGAACAGGCTGCTGGCCCTGATGCGATCTCTGGGGTTCCATCTCACCCTCCCCTCCTGTGAATCTCTGACTCTTCAGAAAGCGGGGTAGAAAACCTCCCAGTCATTCTCTCCATCTGTGCCTCCTTACTTCTTAGGCTTTCATCTTGAAGACAGCCTGGTGAGGTTGCCACGCTTGCACTGCAGAGTCGGAGATCTGAGCCCTCCTGCCCGCCCTCCTGGGTGGCGCATGAGTGTGAGTGAGAGTGCGTTGATCCTTTTGAAACAGGCCCCTTTGATGCTCTTTAAATAGGGCAAATTTCTAGAGAATTCAGCCAGCTCCCCACATCAGACCTCACTCGGGTGCACGTGCTGTGGGTGTAGCAAACGCACACGTGGCTGCCTCTGTGCACGCAGTGGTTTGGAGTCAGCTGACCGGGGTTTGCATCCTCTCTGACTTTGACCAGCTGTGTGACCTTGGGCAAGTCACTGTGCTTCAGGCTCTGTGCTGACTGGAAGGCTCATCATCGTAACGGTGTTAATCAAACTCACCCCTTTGGGAGGAGCAGATGGGCGACCGCAGGTGCAGGCGCTGTATAAACCGTAAAGCGCCCTATGAGGTGAGCAGATGTGCGGATGCCCTCTCCCCAGCAGCACCCAGCTTCAGAGGCTCAGGAAGCATTCCTGGCAAAGCCCAGTTTTCAGCCTCGCAATGTCATGCTCGAAAAATGCTCGCACGTGGTTTATTCAGCTTTAAGTGGGGGCAGATTCTGCAATGGGTTGTTTATTGTCCACACTGGATTTTTAATTTCTTATAAATTCCCCACAAATTGCTGTAGTACATCTCTATTTATTGAATCTGTCAGGGTTGTTTATGGTGCTGAGGCCTGGGCTCCCGTGTTTGTGGGTTGTTGCCCTGGTGACGCCAGGGTCTGAGACTCCAGAGGGGAGGCCCTGCCCCAAGGTGGCGTGGAAGGTTCTGGAAGGGCTGGCAGTGTGAGGTAGAGCGAGCCACGGCTGTTGCACGGGGGGCCAGCCTTGGGTCAGGCAAGGTGTTCAAGACTATGGATTCCATGCCAACTTTACCTCCTTCCTGCTGGCCCCTGCCTTCCCATGGGGGGTGCACTGCTCCAGGCTCCTAGCTCTGCCCCTCCAAGCCCTTGCTGCTCCGAGTGGGTCTGGGGACGGGCAGCGCCTGCGCCGCGGGGCACCTGTGGGAAATGCACACACTCCCCAGACTTGCCGGCTCGTAGCTTGTGGTTCAGCAAGATGGCAGGTGCCCTCTTGCCTGTGCCCGACACACTGCCATCGGGTGACCTCTTCAGGACACCCCTGGTGCTCCCGGTCCTTAGGACAGAGCCCAGGGGCCTTGGCCTGGCAGTTCTTTGTCTCCACCACTATCTTACCCTGAGATCTTTCCAACTCCATCTTCCCCATTCCCCTCGGCCCTGCTACATCTATCCCTCCACCCCCCGAGCTCTGCATGTGCCCATCTCCGCTTGCCATGCCTGCCCCAGCCTTCTCTCTCTAGGGAATTATAGGCATCTCAGAACAGGCAGCTCCTGAGAAACCTCCTCCTTGAAGCCCTCTCTGCTTTCCCTGGACTGGGTCAGGTCCAGCTTCTCCGGAGCACCCCTGTGATCCAAAGGCCTCACCTGCCTCAGCCCCATGGGGCTGCTTGACCCACTTTCCCGGCTCTCTCCCCTCACTCCTGGGTGCTCTGGCTGCCCCTCCTGACTCTTGCGGGCTTGGCCTGCAGCCGGCACTCAGGAATGCACTGCAGTCAGCCGGCCTTCACAGGACCGAGACGTGAGGCTGGACTTTTCCCAGGAGGCTGGATGCTCCGTCCTGGGGAAGGGATGTGGCATGGCATGAATTGCCGGGAGCTCTCGGCCTTCAGTCGAGCCCCGATCGGCATCTGGGACCGGGGACTGGATGCCTAGGCAGGCAGCTGCGGGAGGGAGGACAGAGGGACAGCCGAGAGGTGTCCCGACTCTTGTGTGCAGGTGAGAAGGCAGAAAAGCTCGGAGGCTGGCCTACAGGTGTTTGTTGAGTATCTTCTCTGGGCCAGGCAGTGTCCCCAGAGGCTCTGGGGACTTAGCAGTGAACAAAAACCCCTGCCCTCACGGAGCGTCGCCATCTAGAAGGGCAAGAGACGAAAAAGAGAGAAACGTCTGAAGTGAGTGAGATGGTGCAGAGCGGTAGGGAGAGAAGTAAAGCAGGGTAAAGCACTGGGGATTGGTGTGGGGTTTTGGAACATGGCTTGGTTAAAGCTGAGCTATCCCTGCCCTTTGACCCCACAGTTCCACCCCAGGTATCTACCCAAGAGAAAGGGGCGCTGTGTCTACCAAGAGACAGGCATAGAATGTTCAAAGCAGGAGTAGTCATAATAGCCTCAGCGTGGAGACAGCCCACGTGTCCATCTGCTGGAGAATGGGTACATCAGGGTGTCATAGTCACATATGCAGCGATGACAATGAACCAGAGACCACCACATGCAAAACACGGATGTCCCGTTGACATGCTGCTCAGACCTGGAAGGGCACTGATAGTCAAGTTCCTGAACAGGTGAAACTACTCTGGGGACGGGGACCCGGGGGACCTGATGGGGCTTGCTGGGGTCCTGCAAACGTTCTCTTCTCAGTCTTGATCTTGGGCACCTTCTGTGAATCTCCACCACACTGCTCACTTGTGATACATGCTTTTTCTGTTATCGTATGTTATACTTCAGTAAAAGGCTTATAAAACATAAAAGGCAAAAAAAAGCAATGGGAAGCAGAGGGTGTGCTGTTTTCTGTAACATGTACCCTTGGGCTCTCTCTAGAACATTGGTTCTTAAGCAGCAGTGCCTGTCGGGACACGGGCGTCCCTCTGGAGGCTCCCTCTGGGGAAGAGGCTCCCCTCGCCACGGGTGACAGGCTCCAAGGAGAGACCACCTGGTGGGAAGCCAGCAGCCTCAGGGACGTCCTCCTTGCCCTTCATGGAGGGACTCGAGCCTCCCTGGAGTCAAAGGGGTGCAAATTCTGTACCCCCAGCCTCTGGCCCGGAGCAGGCACTGGTGAGCATTTATGGAGTGAAGGATGTTCGGACGTGGGCTCCAGGCTGTAGCAGCTGCGTATTACAACCTGCATTCGCTGTGTTGTGTGCTCACCCTGTGCCCTGCGCCGTATCCCACTCCAGCCTCTCAATACCCTCCATATGCAGGTGAGGAAACGGAGGTCAAAGCAGGTACACGTGGTGACTTGCTCCAGTTCCCCACCTAGAAAGTGGGGACTGTGGTTGACTGCAGGTGGAGTGACTCAGGCCAGCGCTTGATGTACCGACTACATCAGAGGGAGGGGTTAAGGCGGACGTGGGGAGGGAAGATGGTGAAAGCTCAGTTGGAATGAATGAGCCATTGGATGGGTTTCAAGAAAGCCCGCCTGTCCCCACCCCAACTTTCCCTCCGTCAGTTGTGACTGTTCATTCCCTCCTTTCGGTGTCTCCCCTGAGCGCCAGAGCTGTGTGGTCTAACCTGCCGACTCTGAAACCTGGCCGTCCTGCCCTCCTCCGCCCGAGCATCACCCCAGGCTCCACGGACCACCTGAATCACAATCACCTTCTTCTTCTTCTTCTTCTTTTTTTTTGTATTGTATTTATTTTATGGACTACTTTTTTTTTTTTTTTTCCTGCCGTTCAGCTTGTGGGATCTTAGTTCCCCAACCTGGGATTGAACCTGGATCCTCAGCAGTGAGAACTGGAGTCCTAACCACTGGACCACCAGGGAATTCCTCAGATTTTTTTATTTAGACTGGTTTTAGGTTCACAGCAAAATTAAGGCGAGGGTACAGAGTTCCCGTGTACTCTCTGTCCACACACACACACACACACACACACACACACACACACACACACACACACACACACACACAGCCTCCCCCATTACCATCTCCCACCAGAGTGCTGCATTTGTTACAGCTGATGAAGCTACACAGACGTGTCATCATCTCCCAAAGTCCGTAGTTTACACTGGGGTCTGCTCTTGATGTGGCACATTCTGTGGGTTTTGACAACAGTATAATGACACGTGTCCACCATTATAGTGTCGTATCACAGTATCAGACACCATATAGTATCATGTCGTTTCACTGCCCTAAGAGCCCTCTGTGTTCCTTGTATTCTTTTTAAAGTATTTGAGGAAAAAAATTCGCGCACGTACTGTTGGGGACAGCATTAATTAGATCAAAATCTCGGGGGTTGGGTCCTGAGCATTGGTTTATGTTAAAGTTCCCCAGTCGATTCTAATAGGCAGCCAGGGTGAGGCTCACTGGATTAAAGCCGTGGTTCTCAAACTTGAGTGCCACTAGAATCCCCAGGAGAGCGTCTTCCACCGGGTGGCCAGCTGCACTCCAGAGTCTCTGAACCAGCAGGTCTGAGGGGGCCGAGAATTTGCATCTCTGGTAAGCTTCCGGGTGACGGTGACGCTGCTGGTCAAGGACCCCTGTCTGAGGACCACTGGTTTTAAGCAGTGGTGGTAAAGGCTGTGGCGGGGCCATGGAAGCTCCTTCTGAGTCCTTTGGGGGCATCCGGGGGATTGTGCCCAGGGGCCCTTCCCTAGATTGCACTGCCTGCTGTCAGAGTGGGGGACTGAACCTGGGAGGGGAGATGCGGCACCTTTCCTCTGTGCCTGAGCTCATGTGCTCCGGTCATCGGCCCCTGGGGATCCTGGGTTTGGGAGGAGGGTGGTGAGGCAGGCAGGTGTTACGTGAGTGCAGGGTGGACCAGGGCAAGGGGTGGGTTGCTCACAAGCCGGGAGGCTGGTGACGTCCAGCCCCCTGGATCACTCTCAGGCAGGCTCTGGGCGTTTCTTTTTGCACTCCCACCGGGACAGATGGGACCCCCAGGATAAGGACAGCCCAGACTAAGCCTCCCTGGGTGGGGGGTGTCAGCCAGTGTCTGACACCAAGACGTAGACTTTGGACAGAGTCCAGGATCCTGGGATCCTGGTGGGAGAAGCAGGCTGCCATAAATCTGCCTGGCATCTGTAATAAAAGACCTTCAGGAGAAACTCAGTCTGCTGTGCTTGGCCTTTAGAAGCCCAGCAATAAAATCAATGTAAATATAGCTAACATTTGGGAGTGGTTTATGAAGCGCTTGAAAAAAATCCCCACGTAAACCCCAAGACAGTCCTATGAGCTGTAGAGATGATTAATTACCCTGTCTTTTAGATGTGTAAATTTTAGGGTCACAGAGCTACTAATCTGCAGAGCTGGGATTTGAACCCATGGTGCTTTCTGTTCTCTCAGTTCTCCCCTACCCCCATGTGAACCCTCAGGCAGAGATAAGCCTCCTCCCAAGCAAGCTCTGGTGACCAAAAGGGTGAACTGAAGATACTGGTGCTCTCAGGAGGGGAATGTGCTGGAATTTCTCATGACAGAGTTGTTCTTGACAGTCCTCACTCGAAAGGTATAGAAACCACCACCCCATGTGTGCTACTGTGGCAGGGATTGGCGAGTTACTCAGCTTTCAGGTTGAAAGACTTCTGCTGCATCTGCTGTTTTCCATTTCCCGCGCTAAGGAATTGCGAGGCACAGGGTGGTTTCCCAAGCTCATTGGATTAGGGCTGGCAAGAGGGGCTAGCACAGTTTGAGCAGAACCCTCAAGAACCCGAGGGTTCCTTGAGGGAGGAGCCACCTGCTTTCTGAGGGTGGCGTTGCTGACCCCTGCATACAACAGGCTCCCTTCCACCGTAGCTGCAACTCTTTTATCTACGTTTGATTTGTGGGGGATTTCCTTTCAAGCAAGACATCACAGGTCAGAGAAGGTTTGAAAGTCACTGGTACACAGGGAGCAGGCTCAGGAGACGGAGGTCGGGCTCCAACAGAGCCAGGGCCCTGGACCCCGGCAGCCCACCCCCCCCAGGCCTCAGTCATTCAAGGTACTGTGTGGGCAGAGTGCTGTTGAGCAGTGAGGTGAGAGGGGTGGCCAGGGCGGTGAAGCCCTGGGAGTGGAGTCTGGCCATCATTGGCTTGAGCCATTCATCAGGCATTCATTCGTATGTGTGCCAGGCCAGCTGGGCTCTGTGCTGAGCACGGGAATATAGTTGAGGGCAGAACTGCCCCGGTCTCCGAGGAGCTTCCCATCAGTGGGAAGACAGAACCTGGCTTTGGGGAGACTCTGAATCTCTTTCAGTACCCTCTGGTCGCCATTATGGAGAGCGTAGCGTTTTTATCTCCTGCGCAGGTACTGTGCACGTCTGGTGTCTGCATATCTGCTCACTCGTCGGCATCACTCACTTCCTCCCAAGACCATGGTGGCGCCACCTACTGGATACTGCTGGTCATGGCGGGCTCTGCAGTGGGTCGGCTGTGAGGTCTAACCTGTCCCCACCTTTCAAGAATTACGCTTGCCAGACCTCTCCAGGACTGTGATTTGCCACCTTTCTGAGTGGCTGAGGGAATAAAAGGAGGAAGCATTAGTCGTGCGAGGAGAGGAGCAGGAGCCAAGAAGGACCTCGCGGCATGGATGGAGGCGATGCTCTCAGAGACCAGCTGCAAGAGACGCCCCCTTGAGACCCCTGACTCCTGGTGTCAGCCTTTGTTCCTTTCTCTCTTGCGGTGGACTTGGCAGAAGTAGCTAATCGGGAATCTTGGAGAACCATTTGGAACAAGTGATGCTCAAGAGTGCAGGGCTCCGTGTGCAGGACGGGGACCTGGTGGATCACAGGGCGAGCTGGAGTGGAAGGACCTACCTCTCCACTGCACAGATGTGGACGAGATAAGAGGGGCTGTATCCTGCCTGCTCGAGGCTCTTGGAAGACAAGCCTTTGACAAACGCAATTCAGTTTTGGTTTTACACCCTGGCATCACGGACGAGAGAACCAACATAGCCACTGGGCTTTCTTTAAAATGTGCTTTGTGGGGGTCCCCCAGTGCAACCTAGCCCTCCTTGTGTAAACTTGCAGATCAGCCAGAGCAGTTTGCTTCTGTTTAAGGCAGTGAGAAGCTCTCCTGCAGCCTGCGGTTCCCCTGGCTTTTGCGTTGCCCCAGGAAGTCTGATCCTCACGTGGTCTTTTGTGCTGTACTTGTCTGCCCCTACCCTCGTCAGGCCTCGAATGTCTGGGAAGCATCTCTGCCTGGAGGCACCGTGTTCTGTATCTTGACTCACCTCCATCCTCTCCAGACTTGCTTCCTCTCCTGTTTTCTTGAGTCATAAAGAAGCAGTGCCTCCCATCTCCCACCCAGGCAGCCAGCCCACGTTCCTCTGGCCCTCCACTTCCACAGCTCACCAGTTTCGGGCCCTGGTGGTTCTCCCTTTGGATGTTTCCTTGCCAATCCCTACCTCCATCCTTCGGTCGTAGGTCCCCCGTCACCCCTTACCTAGCACGGCCACACCTCTGACTGGCATCCCTGCCTCTTGGCCCAGCTCCCACCTTGTGGCATCGTGTCTCTTCGGGACTACCTGAGTCACTCCCCTGCTTTCCTTGTCTTCAGGTGAAAGTCTAGCCCCCGAGAACCGCTTAGCATGCTCCTCCCCACCTTTCTCTCTTGCGGTGGACTTGGCAGAAGTAGCTAATCGGGAATCTTGGAGAACCATTTGGAACAAGTGATGCTCAAGAGTGCAGGGCTCCGTGTGCAGGACGGGGACCTGGTGGATCACAGGGCGAGCTGGAGTGGAAGGACCTACCTCTCCACTGCACAGATGTGGACGAGATAAGAGGGGCTGTATCCTGCCTGCTCGAGGCTCTTGGAAGACAAGCCTTTGACAAACGCAATTCAGTTTTGGTTTTACACCCTGGCATCACGGACGAGAGAACCAACATAGCCACTGGGCTTTCTTTAAAATGTGCTTTGTGGGGGTCCCCCAGTGCAACCTAGCCCTCCTTGTGTAAACTTGCAGATCAGCCAGAGCAGTTTGCTTCTGTTTAAGGCAGTGAGAAGCTCTCCTGCAGCCTGCGGTTCCCCTGGCTTTTGCGTTGCCCCAGGAAGTCTGATCCTCACGTGGTCTTTTGCAGCCGGGGGAAGCTGAGTGGAGCTGTACTTGTCTGCCCCTACCCTCGTCAGGCCTCGAATGTCTGGGAAGCATCTCTGCCTGGAGGCACCGTGTTCTGTATCTTGACTCACCTCCATCCTCTCCAGACTTGCTTCCTCTCCTGTTTTCTTGAGTCATAAAGAAGCAGTGCCTCCCATCTCCCACCCAGGCAGCCAGCCCACGTTCCTCTGGCCCTCCACTTCCACAGCTCACCAGTTTCGGGCCCTGGTGGTTCTCCCTTTGGATGTTTCCTTGCCAATCCCTACCTCCATCCTTCGGTCGTAGGTCCCCCGTCACCCCTTACCTAGCACGGCCACACCTCTGACTGGCATCCCTGCCTCTTGGCCCAGCTCCCACCTTGTGGCATCGTGTCTCTTCGGGACTACCTGAGTCACTCCCCTGCTTTCCTTGTCTTCAGGTGAAAGTCTAGCCCCCGAGAACCGCTTAGCATGCTCCTCCCCATGTCAGACACAGCGAACCCTTAACCGCTCCATCTCCGCGCCTGCACATCCCTGTCGTGACCCACCTTGGCACGCCGTTTTCATCCTAAAGATGCAGGTCAGGTGTCACTTCCTAGTGGCAGCCTTCCCTGACTTCCCATATGTGCCCCCCACCCCCCAGGAGACCGCTTACTCCTGGGGGCTGCCGCGGGCCTGGCCCAGGATCCCCGGTCTCCCTCCAGACGCTCTGCCGTTTAAGGTTGACCAGCTCCTGCCCCCCACTCCCCCTTACCCGTGAGGTCCTTGAGGGCATTCATTTAAGTACTTAGCAAAGAACCTGGCATGTGCGGGGGTGGGGGGGCTTGATAATTGATTCTTCCTATTTGTTGACTTCACCCTAAGGTCACGTAGAAGCCACAGAAGTGGTTTTTCAGGATTTGTAAGGGGCACGTGGACTCCATTTTTCTTTAGCATCTGGGAAGTTGCCTTCCTGGCACATCTTCACTCTCCGTCTTCCACCATTTCTCTTTTGCTCCAGGTAGCACTGGTGATTGACCTAGGCCTGTCATGACAACATAGCTCCCTTTGTCCAAGACTTGCATCTCAGGCCTCCCTTACAGTTAGAGACACCCACGTCTTGCTGTTCTGACCAGTAAGATGTAAGAGGGAAGAGTATTTCCTGTGTTACAAAAAAGTAGCAGTTTGACCTTTGTCCCCCTTTTCTTGCCTTCCAGATACCCTCTGGGGACAGGGTACCTGGAGCTATGGCAGCTGTTTTGTGACCAGGAGGCGAAAGGCATGAGGACAGAAATCTATCATAGGAAGCACGGCAGAATAAAAAGCTGAAAAGAGCCTGGGTTCTTGCTGACATCAAGCTGTTGAAACCCTCTAGAGACCCACCTCCCTCTAAACTTTCTGTCCTCAGGTTCAAGCCATTTTTAGTCAACATTTCTTAAAATCATACACATCTTCGCTGTTTATTCTGAACTTGGCTGAGCTGTTTTTTGTTATCAAAGATCAAGTGTACCTTTGGGATAAGTCCTGGCCATCATGGAAACAAAACTTTGAAGGTGGAAGGCATGTGCCAAGGAGAAGGACACCAGTGCTGTTAGTGTTGAAAGTTTAGATGCCCAAGGGGTTGACTGTTGGGGCTCATGTTTATTTGGACATACGTTATGTTAAAAAAAAAAACAAATTGTACTTCGTGTATGATAAAACTTAAAAGCTCTTTAGGTAGTTAAGTGACAGATTTTCAACTTGAAAGGAGACTTAAGGAAATGTGAATAAATAGAATTTATTAGCACGTATGTCTGAAAAAGTCTGGGTTGATGGGTTTTAGGCCATCAAGGACTCGAATTTATGTCATCGGAAGTATTTCTTCACTTTTCAGGCTCCTTATGTGGGTTCCATTGGGGCAGGCTTTGCCAGGTCGTGTGAAAAAGGTTGCCAGCAACTCCATCCCATAAGTTTAACAACTTCATAGGAAGCAAGTATGACTTTCCTTTTGCCCTGAGTTCCAGCAAAAGTCCCTTGGCTGGCTGATGCTTGCTGGTTCTGATTGGTCTGACTTGGGTTACGTACCTATTATGTTAGTAACCCGGGGCTACCATAACAAATCCAAACAGCAGAAATTTATTCTCAGTTCTGGAGGGAAGGAGTTGGAAATCAAGGCGTTGGTAGGGCCACACTCCCTCTGGCTCCTCCTTGCCTCTTCCAGATTCTGGCGGCCCCTGACATAGGGCTGCACCACTCCAATCTCTGCCTCCGTCTCCACCTGGCCTTCCTCTCCCTGTGCGTCTGTGTCTTCGCATGGCACTTTTCCTCTTCTTATCAGAATACCATTGTATTGGATCGGGGCCCACCCGAATGGCCTCATTCCAACTTGATTACGTCTACAAAGACCCTGTTTTCAAATAAGGCCACATTCACAGCTGTGGGAATTAGAACTTAACCTATTTTGTTGAGGGACACAGTTCAACCTGTAACACCTGTTCTTGAATCAGACCCAGGTCTGGATGATGCGATGTTCTAATTGGCCAGGCCTGAGTCCCATGCGCATCCTGACAGCGAGGAAGGGGTAAACCCCTGGGAATTATGTGGCTTAAAAGTAGGCGAGAAAGGTTCTCCCCCGGGACTATATGCAAGGTGGGCCGTGGATGCAAGGCTGGCAAAAACAGTCGGTGGTTCACCGGCAACCTGCCTCGCTGGAGGACCCAGACTTTTTCGTTTGTGTCTTCTCGCCCACTTCAGTACCCGCCCCTGCCCTTCCATTTTCTGACTTTGGGGAGGGGACGGTTAGTTGAGTTGGGAGGAGGATGGAGAGAGAAGGCAGAGGCCGTAGTGATTTCCCTCCTCGCTGTTCACCCTGGACAAAGGCTTACGGTGGGCATCCGATGGCGGCGGATGGCTGGACGCCAGGTCGTGTACACTGCTTGCCCGTCCACCCTTTGGGTGGTTCCGTTGACTGCTACTGATGTGGGGACCCATCTGCGTAGGTTCCTCAGCAGTCGAGCTTTGACGATAATGAACGATCCGTTGGCCGTTTTTGTTTGCTGGAGAGTTTCTCAGCCGCCGTGAGAGGCAGTGTCATGGCGCAGGAGAAGGTGGAGAAGTGGAAAAGTACTGATTCTCTGATTCTGCCCCTTGCTTTCCTGGTGACCACTCACTTGGAGATATTTTGTTTTGTGCTCTTTTCCCCTAGTCTTTTGGGCTGGCCCTTCCCCGTGGGTCCCGAAGCTGCAGAGCACCCGGGAGCCTCTGGGCACTAAATCGTGTCCAGCCGTTTCACCACTTCCTGTAGGCAGGTCTTATCTCTTTTATGACAGGGACATGGTTCATGGTTTCCTTTTATCAAGAGCACCCGGTGGGGGACACGTGGGGGAGGAAATTCGAGCCCTGCGGACGCAGCACAGATCCTGGTGCCCCCGCCCTGGGGCGCTGGGTTAGCACAGTTCCTCCTCTACAGAAGAGGAAAGGAACTAGCCCGAGGCTTGCTCAATGGTTGTGACTTTCCTGTAAGCGGCTTCCTGTAAGCCAGTTTGTGCGTGTCTGGGACCCTGGGCACAGCCCACAGAGCGGTCTTGAGTTGAGTTCATGGTCGGCCCGGGAGGCAAGATCAAGATGGCCTGAGAGTTAAGATTTGAGTTTTGTTCAGACCACACACAGGCAGAAAAGAGCCTGGTCAGGGAGGGGGTGGCAGGGAAGCTGGGGATGTGCAGGCCACAGGGCACGGGGCCAGGTTCAAGGACCAGGAGGGGCCAGGGTAGGGAGCCGCTTCGGGAGGCAGTGAGCTGGGAGGGGGGAAGGAAGGCGGGGGCAGTGCGGGTCTTTGTGTAGGGGCACTGGGGAGCCATGGGAGGTTTTTGAATGGGTGAGGAGAGCAGTTCAGGAAGGGTGCTCTGGCAGTTCTGGCCCAGGGTGGACTAGGTTTCTCCCAGGCTAGAGACTGGACTCAGAAATTAGTTCCGAAGCAGTGAAAAGTCTGAATTAGAGAGTTCAGTGAAAGGTAGTGAAAACATAACTCAATTTTAATTACTGGCTCTTGTTAATCAGTTCCCTGATTTGCCTGTAACCAGGGTCTCTGTTTGGCTCTTGAGTGCTGTAATACCTTTCAAGAAGACACACCATCTCCCTTCCTCTAACCTTTGCCCGCATCCTGGTGATTTGTTGAAGAGACTTTGTTATGAGGCAGCACAGCATACTTCAGACCTTGTGCTCTGCAGCAGGGCTCTTTGGGGTCATTAGAGGAGTTGAATTCAAAGGCTGCACTGAAATCCGCCCCCCAGCACGCGCACACACACACACACACACACACACACACACACACACACACACACACACACACACGAGGAGTTAAATTCAAAGGCTGCCAGAAGAGCCTGAGGGTTTGCCCAGAGACATACCTGGCTCCTGCTTATTTCTGAGAGGTGAGGCTTGAAGATTTGATCTGATCTTGAAAGGCTGTGCATGCGGTGGGGAGGACCCGGAGGCTGGTGAATCATCATCAGACCTGGAGCTTCAGAGCGCAGACTTTCATCTCAGGCTGAAAGGCCATGTGTCCTGGGCTTTAGGGGACAACTTACGGGTATGGGGCCCTGAAATGTGCCTTCCCCCCACCCCTCTGGCTCCATAGCCGGACTGGTTCTGGCCCTGGAGCCCCGGAGCCTGCCCCGGGCTGGGGTCCCTGGGGCTGGACCCAGTTGGCACAGTGTGGATTTTCTTCCTCCTTCCTTCCTAACCAGCCTGGGTACCTGAGGCGGCCCTTCCAGCTGGTGTGAGACAACGCCCCTCTTCCCACCCCGCAGTGCTGGTCCCCCCACCCCCACACCGACCCCACACCTCCTCCAGATTCTGAGATCCCCGTGGAGTTGGGGGATGGTCAGCATTGATCTGTTATCGCATATAATGAACCCCAGGCCCTATGTGGGCAGCTTTCAGTCCTTTATCTGGAGGCCCCGTGGGTTATCCTCGTCCCAGAGTTTCCACCTGCTGCCAGCCTCGAGCGGCATCGCTCGCCAGGGCCGTAGCTCAGCAGGTGGGGAAGGTGGTTAATTAGCACTGGCCTAGGCTTCAAGCTCAGTGCTATTATCCTGGACTCTCAGTAATTACTGCCTGACCTTTGTTCTGTTCTGCCCGCCCTTGCGGCTGGGCCTCAGCCTCCCCATCTGTGTAGAGGGGGTGGACCTGGGGACTTGGACAGTACCTGGCCTGCAAGTGACACACTTGGCCCACACAGGACGTTTACGTTTTTCTCTTTGAATTCTTTGCTACTTGCCCACAGTCCCCGCCGCTCCCTGTTATCCCGCACCAGCCACCTCGTTGTTTACATTTCTTCTGTGCTCCTCCATTTGCTCATATTTGCTCATACGCTTGTCCCCATGGAATTCCCCTGTGGCTGCTGGCTCTGGCCTTCCTGGGTGATGGGGCCAAAGGGGAGAGCGGCGAGAGGCTGGTCCTTTACAAGCCAGATTCCAGAATGGTGGGAGCAGAGAGCCCTGGGGGAGGGGAGAAGGTTCTCCGTGGGCTCAGAACTCAGGGTGGGGATGGGGTCTGCATACTGGTCTCTCAGGCAGCGGCTGTGGCAGGGACAGAGTTGAGACCAGAGCTGCAGGAAGGTGTGGGTGGGCCGTCGGGGGTCAGGGGTGTGGTGTGGGAATGGCCGTGGGCGTGGGCAGCTCCCTGCAGGATGCTGGGCAGGTGCCAGGCCTGCCCCTGACAGGTCATGGAGAGATTGTGGTTTGAGCGTGGCCCCCAGAACCCTGATACACTCCAAGAAGAGGCACCTGATTATAGCGCTCCTGGCCTTAGGGCTTAAAGATCTTGGAAATCCGGTCTGGCTTTAATCAGGCTACAGATAAGAACTAGCCTCCTCCCAGCCTGGCTGGGGCCGCCCAGGCAGGTGCATAGTCCCCACCGGCGTATTTTGTACTTTGCTCTTCCAGGCGGGTAGGGCTGGACAGGTGGAGCTGCCTGTTGGTGTGGACTCAAGATGGCATTGCCGCTGCTTGGCAGGGTCGCAGGTTTCCTGTTGGTAACAGGCCCAAAGGGAAGAATGGTCAGTGGGTTGACCCACGCGTGTATTAAATGTTTCCTGCAGTGACCCCAGAGAGCATGTGGGCTTTTGTCACCTCCATCCCCACTTGTGCTTTCCCGCTGGTACTCCTGCCTTCAGAAGCCCACCTGGCCTGTCTTTTACCTGCCTCCCCAGGGAACCCTTCCTTACCTCTCCCCTTTCCTCTTGCCTCTCTGCACACACTGGGGTGGATTTGAATCCTGGCCCCTCTTAGCTGTGTGATCTTGGGCAAGTCATTTTACCTCTCTGAGCCCCAGCTTTACAGCTGTGTGTGCCCTGAAGCTACCCGTGGCCCAGGTGGCTGACCTGGATCAGTATTTTGTGCCAATACCAAGCTGTTTTTAAGACTTAACTCAAAGTGTGGGCCTCGATGGGCAGCCTGGCTTTCTAATCCTGGGAGTAGCTGGGTGAGAAAGGTTTTAGGGATAGGGCTGAAACTTTAATTTTCTTCTCCTTGTCTGAGGCTCCTTTCCCTTTCTCTGCCCACTGGCACCTCCCTGTGTTCCTGAGCCCCCCAACATCCTGAAGCCAGGACCTGGGTCACCCCACCAGCCCCAATTCCCCCTGAAATGAAGACAAGGCAGACGGAAAAGGGCCTTTTCTTCAAAGCCCTGTTAGGGCCCAGCTCTAGCTGGCCCAGTTCCAGCCACGTCCGTGGAAAGGGTGTTTGATCAACAACCTCAAAATAGTGAGATCGCAGCCTCCAACCAATCCTTTTGCCAAATCCTTTTACATGTTGCAGGGCGTTGGTGACCTGAAAAAGTAACAGGCATTTTCGAAAACCTCCAGCATCAAGGGCCACCCAGGGACTGGCATTGAAGGTACCTGGCTGAGGAGAAAGGGACTGTTTTCGTTCTTAGCTATACTTTCTGTTCATTTATGGCTCTCATTCATTCAGTAGACATTTATTAGACTATCGGGGCAGCAGTAGGAAAAGCATGTTTCACATGTGTTAGATCTGTGTTTCAGTCCTGGCTCTGTTCCTCTGAGACCTGGGACATTTATGTTATTTGTACTCTAGAAGGTTAATGTCCTTAACTTAAATGGCTTGAGCTGCCCCCACTGCGGGGGGCGTCCTGAGGGTTGCGATGGGCGTGAAGGTGCCCGCACATGGCAGGTGTGCGGTAGGCTGCCACCACTGTTGTCATTTTGTAGATGGTGTGCAGTATTAGACACCGTGGGGGGCACAGGCCGGGTGAGATGGGGTCCTTGCTACCGGAGCTCATGGTCAGAGAGGGTCGGCATGGGACCACAGTAGAGCTTTGCTGTGTTTTGGGGGTTTCCAGCATCTGAACTTCTCCATTTACATGTCTCCCCGTGGATCGCGGAGGCCAGGCCATCCTGCACTTGGACGTGGACACATGCTGGGTGTGGGCACATGCCAGACCACCTCCTGGCCCTGCTGTCCAGGAAGCAGGGACAGGGAGCATTCATGGCCGCGGAGGCAGGTGCCAGCCGGACGGGGAGGGCACGTGCCTGGGTTTGGGCTGCGCAGTGCGTCCTCTTCTGACTGCTGCAGGGCCCACTTTCCTTGTGCTTCAGGGTGCAGCCTCCCTTGCTGGGGTCCGGTTTCCGGGCGTGGCTCTCCTGGCTTCCTGCCGACTCTGGGCTGCACGCTGGCCTTTTTAGTGGGGCCCTGTTCATGGCAGCCCTGGAGCAGTTCTGCGCTCACACCCCAGAACCCACTGGTCTCTGGGACTCGGAGTAACACATGGTGAGAGCAGGGAGGGGGAGAAGGATTGCCATGCCTACCTGTGGGGAAGGGTCAAGGAAGACTTCTTGGAGGAGGGGGCATTCAGAGGGAACTTTGTGGGATAAAAGGCCTGCAGGGAGGAGGTTGTGGGCAAGGTTTGGACAAAGTGTGATTGTGAGGAGAGAACACAGAATTCAGTGATGCAGGGGGTTCCTGCCTCCCTCCCTCCCTCCCTCCCTTCCTTCCCGTCTTCCTTCCCTGTCTTCCCCTTCCCTCTCCTTCCCCTTCCCCTTCCCCTTCCTCCCTCTCCCTTCCTTCTGGTCAGCCTGCCTCACTCAAAGCCCAGCTCTGCCACTTGCCAGTACAGCCTGGCCCTGGCCTCATAGCCTCTTAGAATCTCTTCCCTCATCAATGAGATGTAAGTGACAGTAGTGTTCACCTGCTGGGGTCTGAGGAGTAAAGAGTCGAGGACAGTGCCTCGTGAGTGAGTGAGTCGTGCTGGAAGCCAGGACCGTTGGTAAGCAGATAACCCTGACCTCAGGCCTGCCATCGGCAGTGGTAAGAAAGGCCAGGGCAGGCACAGAACACTGCGGCCCTCGGACGCCTGCCCGGGGTTAGTCCATGGCAGCCGTGCAGGATCAGCCGACGCCTGCTGCCCCGACTCTGTGTTGAACTCTCTGTTGACGGGGAGGAGAAGTACACGTGGAGCGTCTGCCCTGCGCTCCATGCAGCTCGCGTCCTTTCTCCTTCCAGCCACACGACACCCCGTGAAGCAGGTACCGTCCTTCCTTTCTAGCAGGTGAGGTTAAGTGCCTTGCTCCGCCCCAAGGCCGTCCAGCAGGTGGGCCAGGACCTGGCACCGGGTCCCTCTGCCTTGCAAGCTTAGCTGTTTCCACAACCCCATGTGCCCCCCACCCCGGGGGTGGGGGGAGGCAGGCTTGGCGGGGGACAAGGGCCGCACGCCAGAGTGGCCACAGAGCCAATGCCTGCCCGGGCCTCAGGGTGGCCTCCCAAGGAGGGAGTGTTTGAACATCCCCTTTGGGGAAGGCTGGGAGCTCACCAGCTAGAGGAGGGGGAGGAACGGGCCCTCGAGGCCTGACCCAGCGCTGGCCTTTGACACATACCGTGTTCATGGTCGGTGCGGGGCGGGGAGGGGGAGTGGGCCTGGGCAGTGTGACGGGGGACCCTGTGTGCTCTGGCCGGGGGCTTGGACCCCACTCTGTCCTTGGTGGGAGCTGGTGCAGGTGGGGATGGCATGGTGCCATCTTCCCCTCCCCGCTCTGTCCTTGTACCTTAGGGCCACGCCCGGGACCCTGGGCCCAGGCCCTGTTCGTAGCAGGAAGCAAACCTTGCTTCGTGAAGCCCCAAGGATGGGTCCCAGGCTTAACATCTGCCCTCACGCAGACCCTCAGAGTGCTCAGTTCTCCGGTCTGTAAAATGGGTGTGGAATCACCTGACCATTCTCTCCTCCCAGGGGAATGGTAAGGATGAAGAGCCTGCCAGATGTGTCAATAGGTAGGTTTTAAAATTAAGGCAGTTTTACCCAAAAGGAACAAAACGTTTCCTGAAACCATGGAAGATGCGCTGGGCGTTCCTTGGGTAGCCTGTGTTGGAGGTGGGGGGACCCCAGTGTGTGCTCTCACCCCATCCAGAAGAGAATGGTCATTTGGGGGTCTGGGAGCTGGATGCAGAGGCAGTGGGTCTGCAGAGCAGGGCCCCCTCTGGAGGAGTTGCTGAGGGCAGAGAAGGTCCTGGAGGAGAAGTGAAAACGCCCCTTTCCCTCCCACCTCGGCTTTGTGGGGCAGCAACGGTGCCAGCCAGGGGCTGGGGTCGGCGCATCCAGTGGTATTGAGGCCACACACCGGCCCGGGCACTACCGGCCAGCTGGAGGTGCCGAGCGGGCAGGGCATGTTGATCCCGAGGGGCCACCAAGTGTCAGGAGCCACTTCAAGTGACCCTTTCAGGGGCTGGTGCCTCCTTTCCCGCCTTCAGTGGTAGCTGAAGCACAGGGGGCTTGAGTGGCCACCCAGGCAGGGTCTGTGGGTCTTAGGTTTATAAGGAAGTAGACACAGAGCGAAGGAGGATTCTTATAGAAGTTGATGGGCCGATTAATTGAGGAAATCCTATTCCCAACAAGGAGGTGGGGATGCAGGGTGTTCCTGGGGAGCAGTGGGCGGGAGCCTTGCTTGGCCGACAGGAGCCTGGGGAAGGCAGACTGGGGCCGGGTCCCAGCTGGAGGCAGGCACTCAGGAACTCTGGGCTTGGGCTTCGTTTGGTAGCATAAGGGGAGTCATGGGTGGGCTTTTGTCGTGGCTGGGCCCCCTCGGGAGCTGGGCGCAGGAGGATGCCCTGGCAGCCGAGGGGGGCAGTTGGTGGCAGTAGCACAGGGAACTTACTGCAGAACTTGGGGAAAACATCTTTTGGGGCTCAGTTCAGAGAAGAATTGAGCAAGAAACAGGGCACAGGTATTAGGAGTAGTCGTCGAACATCTTATTTTCTGGCAGGATCAGGAAATGAGGTTTTCCACTAAATGCATTGTTTCAGGTAGTTGCTTGGAGCTTACCTCTTTGTCTTCTGAAAAGTGGTTTTACAGGTTTAACCATATATATCCCACTCCTCTTTCCCTTTAAAAAAAAAAGAGTATATGGGATACAATTTAATCCTTTTTCTTACGTTATTGTACAATTAGAAACAACCAAATGTTAAATGGTAGGGAGTTTGGTGAAATAAACGATGCTTTATTGGTCTTTAAATGGCAGTGATTTAGAAGAACATGTAATACCATAGGAAAATGTCCATTATAGCACACTTACTTAAAAAGTAGGATCCAAATCTGTTTATGTAGTATGACTCCAATTTGGGGAAAATATATCTAAAAATTGAAGGGATGTATACCAAGATAGTATTGGTTACCTCTGAAATCAAGGAAGAATTATCTGGTGTGAATAAGTAACTTGGAATTTAAACATCTCTTACAAGGAGCAACTATTAATTTGATCAGGAAGTCGCATTACTTCATAGCCACATCTGATATCTTTCCAGTCAGCCTGATTTTCTTTGTCTCTGCTGTGGAACACTCTAGAATCTGAGCTCCTGGCAAGCAGAGGAGCCCGAGTCCCATTTGGGCTTCGTGGGGCGCCAAGTGGCATTACTGTCTTGGGCTTTCAGACCGCACCCTTCTGGAAGCTGTGTTTGTGTTCCAGCCCCGCCATTTCTAGCTGCTGTTCTTGAGTCCCGGGCCCGGCTCCCCTGTGTGAAGGGACCGAGCCTGCAGGTGGCTGCGAAGGTCAGGCTGCTCCATCCTGGGGTTAGATCGAAGCCTGAGCCGGGCCTTCACCTGTGGTTGCCATTTCATTCCAACAGTGAGACCCAACCTTCATGCTTCTTGAAATACCTTAAAGAATCCTTGCTAAGTTTTGAATTTTTGTTAAGAGTCAGTGTGAGTTTGACCCCCGGGCCTGTCTGAAATAAAGGCAGATGCCCCCTCCCCGCCCTTGCAAGCAGGTGGGGTCTGACCTCCTGGGTGAAGAAGTGCTCTCCATCTCTTTTCCTGTCATTCTTGCCCTGCTGACCATGCGAGGGACATGGAGGTGGCTTTGTCCTGGGGCCAGGGTCTTGGCAGGGAGGTGTGCTTTGGTTGGGGGGTTGCTTTGCAGCCCCCAGGGATTGGGACTGACTCAGCCAGGCTCTGCCCCAGAGCAGGGAGCCACCCAGGGAGCAGGGGACAGCCCCCAGGGCCAGCCTTGTGCAAGAACAGCCCTGACAAGCGGGGTCACTGCCCAAGAAAAAAGGAGCACTGTTGAGTGAACGAGGGTGGGGAGAATATCGGGGTTTTCACTAGCCGGAGGCTCTGTTCTGGGGTTTTCCCAGCTCCCCAGCGCTCCCCACTGTGGTCTGGGCCGCACCCCTGGCAGGTACAGCCTTTTCCTTCCTTCCCGGTAGCCTTGCTTTGGTAGCTGTCCATCTCTTCCAGCCCCTCCTGGCTCTGCTGCAGGGAGATTTTTCTGAGCATTTCCCAGCTCTGAGAGCCATCATCTCCCTTCCCCCTGGTACTGAGATGAGTGGGAGAGAAGGCAGCTCGTGTTCTGGGTCATGATCCCAGAGCAGAGAGAATAGGGTCAGTGTTCCCAGGCGATGGGTCCGAGCTTGGGGGGTGGGGGCAGCGGGGAGAAAATATGGAGCTGGACAGGGGAGCCCTCTGCCCCAGGGACCTGCACTGCTGATTTGGGACCTGTCGGGGGAGCCGTGGGGAGGGGCCACCAGCCAACGGAACAAGTCTGGAGGGTCAGATGGGCTGTGTGCCCCCGGCAGCGTCTTGGAGAAAGCCGTGTTTATTAACCGTTGGTGACGTCAGAAGAACGTGTAATCAGCTGCTTGTAAGAGGAACCTAAGTCCCATTTCTGTGTGTTCTCTCCCTGTCTTTGAGTTTATCTTAAACCTCCACGAGACGTTTGCAGTTTTTCTCATTGTGACCTTGACCATATGCCCTGTGGACATTGCCGTCCTCTGCAGCCTGCAGGCATCCTGCGGCAGGGCTCCCAGCAGGATGGGGACAGTGTCTGTCTCGTGTCCTCGTCTGCTCCCTGTGGCCCTCCAGGTTGCCGATCGTGAGCTCCTTGGGAAGGGGGCAGATTTCACTGATTTTGTAATTGAGGCTTGGGGAAGGGGTGGCCTTGGTGAACACGCCCTCCCACCTGTTTCCATCCTCTCCTAGGATGCTCTTTGGGAATTAGAGAACCATGAACTAGTTATCAAAGTGCTCAGGTCAAGGCTGGGAAGGGGTTAGCCACCTGGCACCACATACTTCTTCCCACCAAGTTTTGTCTGGGACATCCAGGCCCACGGTTCAACGCCATGGGCCCCAGAACGTTATGGACCCCTGGCCGGGCCACGCTCAGGGTCCCGGCCTTCAGGTCCCAGGCTGACTCAGGTTTGGTTGAACCCCGGCTTTGCTGTCTTCTAGTACCAAGGAGGGTTGGACGGGTGCGGCGCTGCAGGGCACTAGTCACCGCTCAGCCTATGGTTACTGCCGTCCTGGGCGGCCTCGGTGGTGCCTGCTGGACCACTCCTTCCCACTCCTGGTGTCAGGATCAGCCATGCCGGCTTCTGCTGCCCCTTGCAGCAACCCTGCTCTCCAAGCCCTGTGTCCGAGGCAACGCTGCCTCTTTGGCCATCTGCTGACCTCCCATTCTCCCTGGATTCCAGATGCAGGATTTCCATGGCGCTTTGGCCTGCACTGCTGATTTGGGACTCCCTGGTAAATGGGTGCAGATGTGCGCCCCCAGACATACCTTCACGGCTCAGCCCACCGGCCACCCCCTCTGGGTGGGCTTCCTGACCGCCTGCTTGAATAACTGCACCTTCATTTGTGTCCCTGCCGCACTCTTGGTCATTCTGGAAGGGCTGCTGTTCTCTTATGCCTCACTGCCCCACGGTGCCTGCGTCTGCCCCGGGAGCCTTCCCTGCCACCCTGGCCTGGGGTCAGGTGCATACACAGCGAGAGCTTGGTTCCTGTGTGTTGAATGAATGACCGTGAAGTAGCCTGACCAGGTCCCCGGGATCAGCGAGGGGATGAGACAAGGGACGGTGCGCAGGGGTGAGCAGGGCATTGTCCTGGGAGATTCCAGGGCAGAGAGGCGTGTGCTCACCAGCAGGCCGGCATGTAGGCCATGGGTGCCCAGAGAACCAGCCCCTCAGTGCTGCCTGGGGTGGGGCGGGGAGGGAAAGGCCTGCGGAGGAGCCACCAGGCCTGAGAGGTGAGGGGTTTGCAGGAGGGTGGGGACGTCCAGGCGGAGGGACCCACCGAAGCCTGGGCCCAGCGGTAAGGGCCCGCTGCCCTGTGTGCTGGAGCTGTGCAGGCTGCTCTGCTGCAGCTGTGACCTGTCCTCTCCACCTGGTGAGTTCACTGCCGCGGCTCTCATCTCAGTTTCTGACTTGACCTTGCTGGGCGGGTCGGCGCGCATCCATTCAGCCAGCAGGGACATCTGCCGAGTCCCCACCTCACACGGGTGACTAGGACACGCCCCGCCCTCTGAGGCGGGGAAGCAGAGCAGACAGATCATCTCAACCCAGGACGGTCAGTGCTATGGCAGAGCCCACCTCCCATGTCCATTCCTGGCAGAAGGTTCTGGAAATGCACACAAATAAATGAGAATAGGCATAACCAGGCAGAGGGACTAGAGTCACCTTCTGAGGACGCTTGTAGGCTCCCCAGAGAGAAGGAGAGTTTTCTGGGTCAGGATCAAGGAACTCAAGGGTCTCCTTGCCTTCCAGCAAATCCCGCTGCTTTACCTTTGGGTTTTCCAGAGTCTCCCCCTCCTGCAGAGACAGGAAGGGGTGGTTGCCATAGGAACTGCTGGATGCTGCGGGATCTCCCTCCTAAATCAGCCAGCCTCTGAGGGACTGGCTGGGGCAGGATGCTGAGGGAGGGCGCCGCGACCAGGGTGTTGGATCAGAGGTGAGGAGGGACCTATGGGGGAAAGTATTAGATCGCTTTTGGGAGCTCACACTTTGGGGGTCTGGGACCCCGGCGTCAGAGCCCACTCTTTTTTTTTTTTTTTTTTTTTTTTTTTGGCTGCGTTGGGTCTTCGTTGCTGTGTGCGGGC
>NW_021145615.1:33254-38184 GCF_002837175.3 Physeter macrocephalus
TTTCTCTAGTCGTGGCGAGCGGAGGCTACTCTTTGTTGCGGGGCGCAGGCTTCTCATTGCAGTGGCTTCTCTCGTGGCGGAGCCCGGGCTCTAGGCACACAGGCTTCAGTAGCTGTGAGAGCCCACTCTTTTCTTCCACTCCTGGCTTTGGAGAAAGGCTGTGGCCAGCACCCCGTACCCCTACCGCTTGACAGGCATCTGTCCTGTGTGCACACCCCACCCCATCCTCGGTCCTCAGCCACTCGGTCCCTGTATATTCCTGCTTCTCCCCTCCCTACCCCCATTACTGCCCTGGTTCTACACCTTTCTCTTTGCCCCCGTGCTGCCCAGGAGCCCTCCTGTGCCCTGGTCTTATCCTGCTACCCACGCACACACGGCCATTCTCTCCCATTACAAACCCTCCCTGGCTCCTGAGGCCCCGAGGGATCTGTGTGACCCTCTTTCTGGCTTCTCCTCTGTCCCCAGACTCCCACCTCTTCTCTGACCTGAGCCCCTTCACACGCGCTGGCCCCCTCGCCCCCTGCTCAGGATCAGTTCCAGTGTGGCCTCTTCCCTGACGAAGCTCGCTCTCTTTCGGTTACACCCCTCACCCCCGACCCTGGCTGTCCTAACCCCTTGCACGGTCCTCCACTCCTGCCCGGGCCACCCCTGTGGTCACTGTGTCCTGATTCCTGGTTGGTTTTCTCTCTGCCTTCGGCCCTGGTCCTTGTGCCTGTGCCTAGCAAGCGGCCAGGCCCAGAGGAGGTGCTGGGGGATGTTTGATGGGAAGAGTGTCCCCTATGTGCAACATTGATAAAGGCTCCTGCTAAGATGAGAAAAAGTAACTACGCGCGAGGCTTGGCAACCCTGTGCGTTGATACAGTGGCTGTTTCTTCGAGTTCCTCTGAGGTGCAACTGTGCTAGTGCAGTTAGTTTAAACTCGATGTCACCCCCTCCAGGACCTTCCTGAACCTGGTCCCCCTGCCCCCCAGGCTTAGTTTGGGTGACCCTGGTGTCTTCCTCTCACTTGTAGGACTGCAATTAATACCAAATTCCACTTAGTCACGGGCCTCTGAGCAGAATCTATGACAATACTTTTGCATTTGCTGATTTAATTTTTTTTAACATCTTTATTGGAGTATAATTGCTTTACGATGGTGTGTTAGATTCTGCTTTATAACAAAGTGAATCAGCTGTGCATATACATACATCCCCATATCTCCTCCCTCTTGCGTCTCCCTCCCACTCTCCCTATCCCACCCCTCTAGGTGGTCACAAAGCACTGAGCTGATCTCCCTGTGCTAGGCGGCTGCTTCCCACTAGCTATCTGTTTCACGTTTGGTAGTGTATATATCCATGCCACTCTCTCACTTCGTCCCAGCTTCCCCTTCCTCCTCCCCGTGTCCTCAAAACTACCGTGAGGTATCACCTCACACCAGTCAGAATGGCCATCATCAAAAAAATCTACAAACGGGCTTCCCTGGTGGCGCAGTGGTTGAGAGTCTGCCTGCCGAGGCAGGGGACGTGGGTTCGTGCTTCGGTCCGGGAGGATCCCACATGCCGCGGAACGGCTGGGCCCGTGAGCCATGGCCGCTGAGCCTGCGCGTCTGGAGCCTGTGCTCCGTGACGGGAGAGGCCACAACAGTGAGAGGCCCGCGTATCGCCAAAAAAAAAAATAATAATAATCTACAGACAATAAATGCTGGAGAGGGTGTAGAGAAAAGGGAACCCTCTTGCACTGTTGGTGGGAATGTAAATTGATACAGCCACTATGGAGAACAGTAGGGAGGTTCCTTACAAAACTAAAAACAGAACTACCATACGACCCAGCAGTCTCACTACTGGGCTTATACCCTGAGAAAACCATAATTCAAAAAGAGTCATGTACCACAGTGTTCATTGCAGCTCTATTTACAGTAGCCAGGACATGGAAGCAACCTGAGTGTCCATCGACAGATGAATGGATAAAGAAGATGGGGCACATATATACAATGGAATATTACTCAGCCATAAAAAGCAACGAAATTGAGTTTTTTGTAGTGAGGTGGATTGACCTAGAGACTGTCATACAGAGTGAAGTAAGTCAGAAAGAGAAAAACAAATACTGTATGCTAACACATATATATGGAATCTTAAAAAAAAAAAGAAAAAAAATGGTTATGAGGAACCTAGGGGCAGGACAGGAATAAAGATGCAGACTAGAGAATGGACTTGCTGATTTCATTTGTAGACCCTGTGAAAAACCCGCGACTGATTTCATTCCTCCGCCCTGCTTTAGGAAAGTGGAGCCTTTGCCGTGCTCGCGGGCTTTTTCAGCTCTCTGCTTTCACTCTGAGTCTCTTCTGGGCGTCTCCTTGTCGAGGCCTCCTAAGCGCCTCTGAGCAACTGTTGCCGCAGTGAGATGGAACTTCCAGGCCCTTTGTGGAAGGCCCAGATGCAGGCCCACCCCCGGCCAGAAGGGCTGGCCTCACAGGGTGCGTGAGCTGTCCTGTCACCACGGTCACCCGTTGACCTGAGCTTAAAAGCTGAGCTTAAAGACAGCTGCTCAGAGCCGTCGAGTGCATTGCAGTCTCCCTGTCACGAGTCTTAGCAACCTGTCAGGGTCACCACGTGCCACTCCGGGAAGTTGCTGATCAGGAGTGCATCAAGCTGCCCCCTCCCGTGTGGTGTGTGGTGATCCTCGGGGACTTCCTCCCATTGCAGGGCAGGGGTGGGCAGATACATTGTCTAGGATTTTCCGTGGTGGTTTGGTCAAGTTTCTACATTTCTGTGACCACGCATTCTCTAGAATTCTCCCAAGTGAGTTTGGGAAAGGTTCTACAGCCAACTTTCTCCCTTTGTCAGTGGCCAGTGCATACGAGCATTTTAAAATACTTGAGCCCTGCGCGAAAGATGCCAGTTTGACTTGACACTACCCGGCGCCTTTTCAAGCGATTTGGAGAGCACTGAACTTCTCTTTTTCATGGGATGTGTTTAATTTTTTAAAAATGCTTTCATTAACATTATATCAAATACCAGTTTGGAAACTGCCTCAAGGAATGCTCTCTTTGGGCTGGAAATGAATGACTAGAGAAAGGATACTGCTTTGGGGCTTGAAAAATAATCTTTGCAGGCTTTGTAGAAGTTTGACTCAAAGTTTTCCTTTCTTATTGTTAAAGAGGAGGCACAAAGAGCATGTATTTTTGGCCTGGAGAATTCTTAGCCGCTTGTGACCCGAGCTGCCAGTTGCCGTTCTGTGCGAAGATCGTGGAGATAAAGGCAACATTGAGATGTGTTTTCCGTTGTCAGCAGGAAGAAAAACCACCCTGGGCTGGGAGCCAGGGCTGGGCAGGGAGCAAGGGGGCATGGTTTGGGAATCCCAGCTGGGGGTGGTCAGCTATTCTCATCCCACCAGCCCTGGGTACCAGCCCCAGGGGCCTCATATTACGGACAAGGAAAGTGATGGCTCCCCGTTACTCGGCCGGTCAGTGCAGGCTCCTGACCTGCCCTCTTCAGAGTATCCTGGTTTTTGAAGTTCTTTCTTAAGCCCCCTGTTCTGTGAGGCCATAAAATTGACAACTGTGCATGTTAAGTGCTTCCAGTGTGTTCGAGGCCGGTTGCCGACACCTCACGGGTGTTAACTTCCAGAGTGGTCTCTTCAGAGAGAACTGAGAGGTAACTCCCTGCCCAGCGCCCTCCGGGGGCTTCCCCTCCCACTGGGGACACCTTCCCAACTCCCAGTCCCGTTCTTGGCAGCTCTACACAACCTGCCCCATGTCCTTGTCCCCCTCCCCCTGAGACCCCCCTCCCCCCCAATGCAGCCTGTGCTCGCGGCCCCACCCGGCTTTCCCCGTTCCTCCTCCATCATTCCTGGGTCCTTCTCCTTGTTCAGGTCTCAGCTCAGATGGTGGGTCCTTGGGGAGGCCTCGCATTAGTTCCCTGGGCTGCCCTGTAACGAATTCAAGATTGTGCGGCTTAAACTACAAAGGTGTTGTCTCACAGCTCCGGAGGCTGGAAGTCGAGGTCAGGGTGTCAGCTGGGTTGGTTTCTTCTGAGCCTGTGAGGGAGGACCTGTGCCAGGCCTCTCTCTTAACTTCTGGTGTTACTGGTGATCTTTGGTGTCCTTGGCTTGTAGATGCATCACCCTGATCTCCACCTTCATCTTCACGTGACATTCTCCCTGATATGTGTCAGCACCCACATTTCTCCTTTTTATAAGGACACCAGTCATATGGAGTTAGGGGCCCACCCTACTCCAGTGTGACCTCAGCTTAACGAGTTACATCTGCAATGCTCCAGTTCCTAAATAAGATCACCTTCTACGGTACTGATGGTTAGGACTTCAATCTAACTTTTTTGGGCAGGGACAGAGTTCAACTCCTGACAGGCCTTCTCTGATGAGTCCATCCCACCCCCACCCCCGCCCCAGTATGCTCTCTACACTGATTTTATTCATGTTGTGATGCTTGATGGCCACCTGAAATTATTTTATTTATTTGTTTATTGTCCATCTTCCTGCACTAGAGTATGAGGTCCTGAGACAGGGACCTTGGTCGTCCTGTCCACTGTTGTATCTTCAGCACTCAAGCAAAGCCAGGCACAAAGTGTTCACTCACAGGAACTGCTGAGTGAGTGAACGAATGCATGGCTGGATGCACGGGTGGGTGAAAGGATGAGCGAACGGCTGAAAGAGCGGCCCTACGAAGCAGGTACTCTCATCATCCCCACACACTGAGATTCCGAGAAAACAAGGCCAGATTGAAGAACAGTCTTTTGTGTCTGATTCGTGAAGCAGTAGCGGTTTCTCTTTTATTTAAATCTTAAAGAGCAGAAACAAGGATCGCTGTTATTGCGTTCTTTTTTTTTTTAACATCTTTATTGGAGTATAACTGTTTTATAATGGTGTGTTAGTTTCTGCTTTACAACAAAGTGAATCAGTTATACATATACATATGTTCCCATATCTCTTCCC
>NW_021145615.1:38462-62654 GCF_002837175.3 Physeter macrocephalus
CTCCATACTGTTCTCCATAGTGGCTGTATCAATTTACATTATTCCCACCAGCAGTGCAAGAGGGTTCCCTTTTCTCCACACCCTCTCCAGCATTTATTGTTTCTAGAGTTTTTGATGATGGCCAATCTGACCGGTGTGAGATGATATCTCATTGTCGTTTTGATTTGCATTTCTCTAATGATTAATGATGTTGAGCATTCTTTCATGTGTTTGTTGGCGATCTGTATATCTTCTTTGGAGAAATGTCTATTTAGTTCTTCTGCCCATTTTTGGATTGGGTTGTTTGTTTTTTTGTTATTGAGCTGCAAGAGTTGCTTATAAATTTTGGATATTAATCCTTTGTCAGTTGCTTCATTTGCAACTATTTTCTCCCATTCTGAGGGTTGTCTTTTGGTCTTGTTTATGGTATCCTTTGCTGTGCAAAAGCTTTTAAGTTTCATTAGGTCCCATTTGTTTATTTTTGTTTTTATTTCCATGTCTCTAGGAGGTGGGTCAAAAAGGATCTTGCTATGATTTGTTATTGCGTTCTTGATGTTTTGAGAGTTTGTCAAATGGGACACGTCTCACCCCATGTGCTTTTGCACATCCTGCAGTCACGTTCTGCTCCCTGCAGACACTCACCCCTGTGGCCCGCAGAGTGCCGTTCTCTCACACCTCCATCACCTCGTTGGCCGCGCTTGTCGTTCGGGTGGAGGATGCAGCAGGCGTTGGGTACCAACTTCAAGTTTACCATCTGGGAGGGAAGTTGGCATCCAGGTCAGTCAGTGCTTGATCTGAAATCCTCGGTAGGAAGTGCAGTGAGAAAGGTGAGAGCCGGTGCAGGGTTGGGGTCGGGGGGTGCTCTGGAAGAGGGATGGCGGCATTTGAATTGAGCTGGCTGAGAGCTCCGATGGAGAGCCTCACCCCGTCTCAGCTCAGGCTTTCAGCTTTGGGATGGTCAGATGAGGTGAATGGGAGGACTGTTGTCCCTTTGCCTCTTTTCCTCATCTACCCTCTTGGGTCCTCGAGGGTCAGTGTCTGGTGGCGCTCCGATCCTGCATTATACTTGGTTGTAGACAGACACCCAGAGGCAGGGGCCCTCAAGACGCTCATGGTCTGCTTGGGAGGGCAGGACTCAAGCCCAGGAAGCCATGCGGGTGACCGAGGGGTGGCTCCTCCTTTGCTCTTTTGTGCTGTGGTTGGAGCCCGGCCTTTCTAGCCCCCGGAAGTTCGTGGCCTGCTAGCTTGGCTGAGAACACAGCTACTGTAAGGCCTTGGGCCTCTCGGGCTCCCTGTGGAGGCCAGGCCTCCTCTCTGCAGGGAGCACGACCTAGTGCTGGAACTGGGGCGTCCACATCACCCTGCTTGTCCCCTGGGCATGTATCCTTGTTTGCTCTGTGGCCCCAAGACACCCTCAACTTTCTCACCCTGCCAGGCTCAGGGTGTCTGCAGCTTGTTCCTGGGGCCACTTGGACTTCTGCAGAAGACTTTGATTGGGGATTCCAATGGGCCCTGTGGAGCCCCCCTCCCTGAGCACAGTGTAGGCATACTAAGCTAGGGGACCTTGGGGGTCCTGGCCCCTGGGAGCCGGGACAGCGTGCTGAAAACAGAATGAGGGCGACGGCTGTGGGGAAAGGAGCAGGAAAGAGTCTGGGGTCCGAAATCCCTTGGGCCTGCCCCCCACTGGCAGTGCCCTTGGGCAAGTTACCTTGTCCTTCTGTCTTCATTTTCTCAGTGCACAACGGGGATAACATTTACTTGGAGGGGTGGCTGTATAAGTGCTCAATAAACATTGTGTGAATGGATGGGTAGGTTGATGGGTGGATGGTCTGAGTCTCTAGCCTCAGGGAAGCATTTCAGCACATGTTAGCTGGTCTCTGGCACAGCCGGGCACTGTGCCAGGCTATGCAGGGGTCACAGGGAGGAACAGGACACGGTCCTGGACCTCAGCGAGGGCACACAGGCCAAGGAGAACTCTTTTTCTGAAACTCACCAGTGGTGTAAGCATCATGCCTGGGGCCCAGAAAAGTCCGATCTGAACCCGCAGGGCAGTTACTGGTTGGTCTCGGAGGAAGCGGATCCAGCAAGCGCTGTGACTGATGAGGGTTTGGAGGGCCCGAGAGCAGAGAAGTCTCCAGGAAGGGAGAGCTGACACTGCTTCTTGCCACCGTGCCTGCCGGAGGGCCTGCTGAGGGCTCAGCCCGGCACTAAGGCTTTGCCAGCACTGTCTTAAATGCTAGAGGCAATGACTTCTCCGGCTCTTTGAGATAAAGTTGGCTTGCAGATTCCCAGAACTTTGGAGCTGCACGCAAGGGACCTTCATCATTAGGCCGTTGAAGCGAGTTGGCCCTTCCTTTTCTGGGGGAGAAGGGTTATCCACGCGTCTGCCTTAACCAGATTGTTGTTTGTTATGCTAGTAATTGGAGACCAATTGCTGAGAGATTGGGGCATTGGGTCAGGGAGTGTTGGGGCAGAGGCTGCCGGGGTGACCAGCGTCGTGCTTGGCCCAGCCTGCAGGTTTTGGTGGCCAGTCCCACGTGACCCACAGCTCCTGAGGTCTCTGAGGGCCACTTTGAGCTCCTTTGGGAGGGAGAGTTGCTCTTGCCGGGAAGGGCCTTCGGGCTGCTCTCCCCTGTCATCTTTTGGAACCAACCCCGCCAAGAAGCACGGGACTGGGGCTCCCTCCCCCGAGGCCAGGCACCCTTTTGCAGTCTGTCCCTGAGGCACCAGACCTGACTGTTCTCTCAGGAGAGCCCTGCTCCTGCCTGGCGAGGCCTTTCCATGTTGCGTATGGCAGTTCTGTCCCCGCTCCTCAGACCTGTGGAGGGTCCAGAGGAATAAATCAGACTTCTGCCCACTTGCCGTTCGTCAGGGCCATTGAGCCTGGACCTTGGCTGAGTCAAAAACTTTTCATTGGAAGTCACAGCTGAAAACACGCCACCCGCAGGGGTGAATTGAGGGGCAGAAAAGGGATGGAAGGAAAGCCCCAGGTGCCTGGGGCACCCTTTGACTTAGTGGCTAATTGTCTGGCTTTGGCAGGAGAGAGACGAGGTTCCCATGCAGCTGTAATGGGATGACCTTGGGCAGGCTACTTAACCTGTCTGTGACCCAGTGTCCTCACCTGCACCTCCTGCGGTCAGTGCTTGTTAGCTAGTCTGTGGCCCAAAGTCAGGACTCTGTGCTACTTATCATCATTAACAATGATGGTCCATTTTAATGTGGCAGCGTGAACACGCTGAGGAGTCTAATATGAGCTAGGACAAGTGACCTAGCTTTGCAGAATTCCAATTCTCGTCTGCACCTGAGCTCTTGTTCACAGTACGCAGGGGAAATTTCCACTGGTCAGTAATAATGTGAAGACTAAGAATAGGGAAATGGAATAGCTGATCTTTTTGAGTGCACAACTGAATAGGAAAAACACACCTCCCGCAATTCTCCTTTACTGTCACAATTTTACACACTCACCACGTCTGATGGCAGGTGTCGGGGTCTTTTCCCACACCACGCAGTCCTGCGACACCAGCTGGGTGTCCCACGGTTTAACTCAGTTTCGACCCTGACCCCCTGGAGATGAGTGTCAGATGCCACAGGGTAAGGACTCAGTCCCACTAGATGAATCCTTGTGGACTTATCAGATGCTGATTGCAAGTTTAGGTTGTTACCTGTGCTCCTGACCCCTCAAGCTGTGAGTCACAGGTTCCCATGACCCCCTCCTCTACTTTGATTAATTTGCTGGAGTGGCTTCCGGAATTCAGGAAAACAGTGGACTTACTATTTACCAGCTTATTATAAAGGGTTATGGGAAAGGATACAGTTGAACATCCAGGTGGAAGAGGTGCGTCAGGCAAGGTGCGTGGGAAGAGGCTTCCGTGTCCTCTGAGCGGCCCAGTCTCCCAGCTCCTCCACGCGCTCACCAGCCAGGATGCTCCCTGAACCCTGTACCTGTGGAATTTTCTATGAAAGCTTCATCACAAAGGCATGATTTGGCACAATTTCGTTTTCCAGCCACCCCCGCCAAAGGATAGGGAGTGGGGCTAAAAGTTGCAGTCATGGCTTGATCTAATCATGCCTTGATCTTTCTGGTGACCCGCCCCTATCCAGCCCACCAAGTGTTGCCCCATCAGAATAAAAGACACTCCTATCATCCGGGAAAACCCCATTTGAGGACAGGCCTGTGTGGTCACCCCCCTCGGAACCTGAGTTTCAGGCCAGAAGCCTCGTTGTCCTGGCACCGGTGCACGGCTCTTGCACACTTGCTCTGTATTGGGCTCCGTCCTAAGTAATTTACACACGTTAACTCGTTCAGTTCTCGCAACAGCCTGAGCTGGGGACCCGTGAGAGCGACACAGAGCTTAAATAATGTGCCAGGCCTCATAGCTTCACAGCCACTCCTAACAAGACCCGGCTGCTGAGCATGATTGTGAAATGGTAACCACACCTGCCTGATGTCCTCACTGGCTTCACTTGCAGCCTTTGCGGTTGAGAGGTCAGTTACAGCCTGTCTGGGTGCTCAGAGAAGTGTAGATTTTTTTTTTTAGCAGCCCAGGCCTCTGGGTAGAACACCTTGCATGTTGCATCCAGAGAGGATGAATGGCCCCCAGCGGAAGCCGGTGTGGGAGCCAGTTTTCCCGAGTCCCCAGCCTCGCTGATGAACCTGCTTCTTTTGTATCTAGCTGGTTATTGATCACGTCAGGGAAGCACGTGCGGGAGTTTGGGAGCGAAGGGGGAGCTGGAAGTACAGCCCAGAGAACCCTCCAGAGAGCTGAAACCCTCTGCCTTTGATCTCATCTTGGCACCCCCGCCCTTCCCCCATCCACACTCTCCCCTCTGGGGACTGTATTAGGGTAGACTGACTGCCAGAGCCGGCGACCCCCAATTCTTAGTGGCTTAATGCACTGAAGATTTGTTAGTTGTTCATACCACAGCCGAATTCGGGTCCCCTAGGCATTGGAGTCTTCCGCTGGGTCCTCGGCTTCCAGCCTGCAGATCAGGCATGAGAGAGGGGTGGTTATGGGCCACCCCTCACCCTACCCGCCCTGCCCAAGGTGCCATTCAGGGGCCAGTGCTGTAGGAAAAGCTCTTTCTGCTGAGGTGGTAGCTTAGGGCACCTGAGGCATTTGGAATTGATAGATACAGGAGAGGATTTAATGCAGGTGAGTCCTGCATCTTTGCAGCTGCCCCCTCTACCTGGATTACACCTCCCTTCCGCCACCCATCTCTGGAGGTCCCATTCTTCCTTCTCCCCTCCATGGCTTGATCTGGACACCTCCTCCTCTGGGAGGCTGTTTCAACCCTCTTAGCAGAAAAGAGTCACCCTGCTCTATGGAAGGTCCCTCCTCCTTGGTCCGCGTTGTTCACTCTGTTCTTTAAAGCTGCCAGCTCATTTGGCAAACGTTTACCGAGCTCTTGCCTGGAGCCCCGGTTCTAGGTCCTGGGGATGCCAAGCCCCAGCCCTGGTCTTTGGGGATCTCACGGTCTTGTGGAGGAGACAGAGGGTTAAAGAAATGCCTTTATACTTGGAAGTTACAGTGCAATCCTGGAGGGATGTGCGGAGGGTCCTGGGGACACGGGTGAGACGAGGAAGCCATTATTTCTTCCTGTTTGGGGAGGGGTGAGTTCAGCAGTCTGGAAAAGGACTGAACTTCTGAGCTGGGACTTGGACCATGAGTAGGAGCTCACATGTGGACAGGGGGATGTGGGGTGGGGGGCATCCCAGGCAGAGGGCTCGCTCTGGCAGACGAGCAGAGCACTGCCCTGTGCAGGGTCTCGGGCAGCTGGGGCTGCGTCCAAAGTGAACAGAGATGCTCCTACGGCCGCCTGAGGCCCTGAGTTGAGAGGACAGGGGTCGTCGTCTGTGCCTGGTGCACAGGTGGGGTCCAGAAAACACTTGTCGCATTAACAAGTGACCAAGCAGAAGCAGGAACTTGTCTGGGGGGCTCATGTGCCACATCTCTAAACGGAATGTTCTCATCCAGCCCTGGGAGGTGTAGTTACGACATCCTCACTTTATGAGTAGGGAAACCGAGGCACAGAGCAGTTAAGTGACCTGCTCCAGCCCAGAAGCATAGGAGCCGGGAGGGGTTTCCAGGCGTCTGCTGTGCCCCTTATCCCACCCTGTCTTCCTCGACCAGGTGGTGGGGAAGGCGGGGGTAGGCGGAGCCCAGCTCACCGTGGGTCTGGGCCTGGGCATGATGGGGTTGCTTGTTTCGGAGGTCAGAGGTGACTGGTAGCCCACCGGGGTCCGCGGGCCTTTGTCCCATCTCCTCCCAGCCCTCCCTCCACCCTAGTCCGCCTCACTGCCTTCTTCGCTGAGGAAACAGGGGGCCCTTGTTTTCTCCGAGTTCTGAGTGCTCACAGAACAGCATCCAGAGTTGGCCTCACAGGATGGCGTGAATTGGAAACGTGGCGCCTGCAGACCTCCTCTGGCCACGGCAGGCGGCCCTTTCATCGGGGCACCTTGTGACTGGCTGAGAGGGACCCTTTCTGAGGAAGAGAACAGGTCCCTGGGAAAGTTCCCTTTTCTGCAAACAGAGTGTGGTCAGAAAAACAAAATGACACAACTGAAATGAGTTCACTTCCACCCGAGCCCCCATCCCCACTGCATCTGGGAGACGAAGCCTCTGAGGTGCCTCCCCTGGTCCCAGGGTGCCCTCTGTGCAGCCTCCTCCATCTGAGGGCCCCTCGTCTCTGACCCCCTCCCTCTCTGAGGGTCCCCTCTTCCACAGTATCCCCCTCCTGAGGGTCCTGTCTTCTGCGGTCCCCCTTCTCTGCAGTGCCCCCTCCTCCGTGGCACTGCCTCTCCCTCCTGAGGGTCCCCTCCTCTGCAGGGTCCTGTGTTCTCTCCCACGTGTGCCCAGAGCCTACTGAGTACCGCTCCTGAGGATGCAGCCCCAGAGGGCCTTCTCCCCCTTCCCAGCCGGTGGGGAGAGACTGCCTGCTCCTTGGGGTAGACCCCCTCAGGATGACCAAGGCTTGTCTGGTCCCTTGAGGAAAGGCGGTGCTGGAGGGCCTTTTAGAGCCACTGACAGCTCTGCCTGGGCCCCAGCAAGGATGCTGCAGCAATGCTGAGCGGAGACCATCCAGGCCTGACGTGTGTCCTGATTGCTGTTCTCGTGAAAGGGTTTCGCTGGCACAAAAATGCTTGGAAAATACACAAAGGAAGGTGGCCGGCTTCCAAAACTCAACTGTTTACCTTCAGTGGGGCGGCCGGGAACGCGGGGAGCTTATTTTCCAAACAGCCCACGGTTGTCAGGTCTACAGGCCTTGGGTGATGCCAGGCGAGCATGAGCTGAGGGCATTTCCTGCCCACCTCCTTCCCCAAACGCACTGGGACCCCAGGTTCCTCTCGGGCTGACTCTGTCCCCTCTTGCTGCGTGGGAGATGTTCTGTCTGGGATGGGGTTTCTGAGGCCCGGGCCGCCCTGCCCAGCATCACCATGTGACCCAGTTCTCTTCCATCCGTGGCTGTCTTGGTCTGAAAATATTGGCCTCTTGTTTTGGTGCCTGTCACGGTGGAGCCGCGGTTACGGCACGAATGGGCTGTGTCTGTGGCACCTCTGAGAATGAGCTGTTCTTTGCCTGTGTTCCCACCTCTCACTGGCTGCTCTGCCTTCCTTCCCATTCGGTTTTATTCTGGGAAGTGGAGTTGGATGGGAATGTAATAATGAATCCGCGGACAGAACCGGAAAGGTCCTTGGAGTTTCCCGTTTTTTATCCAAGGGGAAACTGAGGCCCAGGGATGCTGCTAGGCTTTTGCACAGGCCCCAGGACACCTGGCAGCTTGGCTGCGGGCTGAGCCCATTGGTGTCACTGTGTGTCCAGGCCCCAGCCGGGCCACCTCCCACCCGCGAGGCCTTGCCCGGTCATTTTTCCTCCTGGGCTCTAGGTGTCCTGGTCTGTGAAGGGGGACCATCACCCCCAGCTCCTGGCTGTGCTGTGAGGACAAATGCCGTTTCCTTCCCCGTCCAGGAGTCCCAGAAGATGGGCAGCCTCTCAGCTGGTCTCATTTGTGCTGTTTTGTACACAGGCTAGTCACCATGGGGAAGGATCGGTGTTCTTCAGTATTTTCTTCTGGTGAAGTCCATGGGTTTTGTTTTTTGTTTTTTGTTTTTTTTCAAATAGGTAAAATCCCTTAATATCTTTCCTGGCAGACAATAAAAAAGAGGAGTTAAGGATATCAGCAGAAAAGAGCTGGCACATTCCGAAGGCTTAACGGAAAAAGAGTTTAAATGAGGGAGGATGGCAAGGTGTGGGCAGGGTCAAAGGAGCCAGTGGGAGGTGGTGAGGCACCCGGAGAATGGGGGGCTGTCACCACCCCAGGCCTCAGGGGACTAGGGGAAGGAAGAGCTTAGAGGCAGCGGTGGGCTTGGGAGAGGGGCCGCCCTGCACAGTGGGGACGGTGGGAGCAAACACCCAGACTCCTCTCCCCTCCTTCTCTCCCATCTTCTGCTGGTGCCTCCAAATGGCCGGACTCGGCCAGCAGCCAGAGCACAAGGCAGCCGGGTGGTCGTGGCTGTAGAGGACAGCCTGCCATGGCACAGAACAGGCATGGGGCGTGGCACAGGCGCTGAATGACAGGCCCGGCTTCAGCTCTGGCTCTGCCTTCTCACCGTGAGGTCCTAGGCAGGTCTCAGAAGTCTGTGTTTGTGGGATTGCTACTCACTGTGTGGTTTGAAAATGAAAAGAAACGAACGGACATAACGTTTTTAGCACAGTGTCTGCCTAGAGCTGTCACCGTGATTTCTTTATGAATGACTTTGAAACAAACAGCCAGGAATCCCGGAGGGAGGCGCCCCTGGGGGTGGGGCTGAGGGCAGGGATGGGGCTGGTGGCCGTCTCCGGCCTCTGCTGAGGCCACCCGGGGGGGTCAGCCAGGTGCCGGGCTGGCGCCATCACCTCCAAGGGAGCGGGCCACGCAGCTGGTGGCGGCTGCGTGCCGGGCGGCAGACATCTGGCCAGTCAGGAAGCTCGGTGTCAGGCGGCCCCGGCTGTTGGCAGGTGCTCCTGTCTTGGGGGTCAGGTGATGCTGTCTGTCAGCCAGCAGCTCTGGCTCCCCCGGGGCCCGGTCTTCCTAACCCCACGCTCTTGAAAAAATAAACACGCCCCCCAGTGGAGCCGTGCCTCAGGGATCCCAGGCAGCCCAGTGCCCCCTCACTTTGTCATCACAGGCCCTGATCTCAGTGTGAAGTGCCAGCTTCTGGTCTCTCAAAGCAGCAGCTCTTAGATTCGCGCAGATCACAGCTTTGCAGAGACTGTGTGTAGTTTCGTGGAGAGAGTGTCCGCTTGGATCTCAGTTCGGGTCTGGCCGTGTGACTTCAGTCGTTGCACTTGACCTCCCTGAACCCTGGTGTCCCCACCTGAAAAACCTGGGTGGTAGGGCAGCTGCAGCGTGGCCCGTAAATGCTTTCACAGTGACTCTCCCTTGACCCACAGATACTTCGTCACTCTGATTCCACGTGTGTGTTTTCTGTGTCCCGGGCCTCTTGGGGCTTGGGGACAGAAGTGTGAACACAGGGCCTGCCCCGGGAGGGCTCCAGGTCCTCAGCGGGTTCATCCCATTCGTCCCGTCCTGTCCCACGAGTGCCAGCCCTCCTCCTGCCCCCTCTCCGTGCCGCGGGGACATGCAGAGGGGGCGGGATAGACGGGGCAGCGGGCTCAGGAGCTGAAGTTGTTCTTTTTCTCTGTGTCTCCTGCTCGTAGCTGAACCTTAGCCGGCCAATGGAGGAGCAGGGCCCCCTGGACGTCATCATCCACAAACTGACCGATGTCATCCTCGAAGCCGACCAGAACGACAGCCAGTCCCTGGAGCTGGTGCACAGGTTCCAGGTGCGTGGAGGGGTGAGACGGAAGGCCGGGAGTGGTTCTGTGCATTTCTAAAGCCGTGGAGCTGTCTTGCCATGTACTGTGTACACACGGCTCTGCCACTGCCAAGAAGACATGGGCTTGTGGCCGGGCACTTCCCTGCCGGGGGCCTCGATCTCGTCGGAGGCGAGACGGGATTGAACCAGGGCACGGTGGGAACCCCCTCTGCCCCCTACGCTCAGAGACCTGATTTACCGATCTGAGCACTGCAGAGTCCGCACGTGCCTTTGCGTCCTCAGCGACACACAGCCGCAGCCACAGGTGTTGAGTTGGCACGGGGGCGGAACCCTCTTGCCACCGCTGGAGAAAGGGACCCCCGAGGGCCTTTGAACTGGAGCGGCTGCCCTTGGCCCCTGAGTCCTGCCTTGGTGGAGAACCCCTCTCCGAGCTCACGGCTTTGACCCCGTGTGCCCGTCTCTGAGCCGGGACCAAGTCTTCTTGGCTTTTCCCTTCCCCCTTCCCCGTTTCCCCAGTAGCCTGGGTCCTGACCCCACGGTAACCCGCCCGCCACCTTGGGGGGTGCTGCCATTGCCGCCGCTGACTTGCCCTGTGTTTTCTGTGTTGTGGACAAGAGCGAGATTCATTCCTCAGGAAAGCGGCTCACGGGTCATGAAAAACAAGGTCACGTTATCAGTGAAAATGCAGCCGAGAGAGAGGGCCTCCCTGTGGGAGGGCTGCTCGAGCCAGCGCTTTGCAGTGCGTGATAACTGGAGGGTTGACGTCCTGTCTTTCTTTATCAGGACAAAGGGGACTCTCATCGCCACATAGTAGCCCTCCTGCTGACAGCATTTTCTTTCCCCCGTGTGTCCAGGGCCGCTGACCTCAGCCTCCCTCACTTCCCTGTGGATCTCGCCCCCTCCTTGACCGACTCTGCCAGATTGCCGCTTCCCATGAGCCCCGGTGGCCCGTCTGTGGCCCTGCTGGTGTCCCCTCCCACCCCTCCACGCAACTGGGGAGGCTTGGTTTCCTCTTCTGTAAAATGGGGTTGCTGCTAGGTCCTACTTCTTAGGGTGGGCAGGTTGCTATGAGAAGTAAATGTCTTTGAGTACGTAGAAGTGTCTCACGTTTGCTGGGTTCTTACGGCTGCTCCCACCACTAATGCCTTTGTCATTACTTTCTTAGATAAAGGACTGGGAGTTAGGGAACAGCCAACCCTGGGGGGCCTCGCATCCCCTGCTCCCCGCAAGCACACCCACAGCCCACGGCGCAGGGCAGGTGGCGGCTGAGCACTGAAGGGGAACCTGGGCCCCTGTGTTCCCGTTCTTGTGCAGAGAAGGTTGGAGAGCATGTCAGGCGGGACGTGGGGACGTGCGGCTTCAAGGGTTTCAGCCACCGGCTGCGTTTCCCAGGGAGGTCTCGGCTGGGTCCCAGGAGTCTGTCCCACCCAGGGCACACACAGCAGCCGGCCCTCAGATGCCTGAGGTGACCTCAGGATAACCTTCCAGCCTCAGTGTCTCCGGGAGAAATTTTCACTGCCGTCTGTGCTTGAGCATGGAGCGGATATCTGCTAAGGCCGCGACGTTTCCTCTTTTGCGAAGAGCACAATCCTTTGGGGAGAAGGGTGACAGGCTGCACTTTGCACAGGCCCGGAGAAGAGAGGAGAAGGGCAGGGGCCGGTGGAGAGAGGGACTAAGAGGTGCCAGGTGAGGCCTGCTCAGCAGCACGCAGGCCATCCTCCCGCCACGGGGCCCCGGGCTGTCGGCGCTGACCTGGCCTTCCCACCCTGCGTGAGATACGAGATTCAAGTTCAGAGCCAGGCCATAGACTGACACTTGACCTTGACCGTGCTGTTGTTTTCAGATTCCTGTTTTAATATTTATTCTCGGGACATGAACAGGGAGGCACGGGCTTAGGTGCGGGGAGGGGCCCAGGGTCAGGAGAGGGAGGGGGACGTTCAGATTTCAGAGACCGGGAAGCAGGGCCCCGGGCTTGGGTTTGCAAAGCTGGCCTTTCTGCATTTTGTTGTAAGAAAACGGAGAAAGGTGGTTTGCCCCAGAAGGGGCTCAGCTCGAAGGGCCTTCACCGAAGGCGATACTCGGGTCCCTGGGGAAGTGGCCTGGGGCTGTGTGGGTCACGATAGATGAGTTTCTGAGATGTTTCTGACAGCCCTAGAGCATTCCGCCCATGGGATGCTTCCATTAAACCTCCAGGACCCAGGGATGGACAGGAATTCTCCGAGCTGAGAGGTTAGGCTTTTTTTCTGGCTGCCCTTGTGGACAGGTTGGGGGTTGTGTGTCTGGAGCTCATGCAGATCACTAAAGCTGGTTGCCATAGAAATCAACTCCCAAGCTGCCACCTCCCCCCCACCCACCCCCCCACACCCCGCCGAAAAGGAATATTGGCCTCAAGAGGGCTTGGCTTGGAGAATCATCAGGATGATTCAGTTGTTTTTCTGCGCCAAGGTTCTCGTGGAGCCGACAGCCTGGTGCCGCCGAGGCTGTGCCCGAGATTCAGTTATCAGGGAACAGACCTGGACAGAGGTCCCCTGGAGGGGGTGGAAGGGTCTCCTGGCCTCTAGAGCTGCTTCTTCAGGGGAGCGACAAGAACCTTCTCACTGTGGCATCCAGGGCCAGCTGTCAGATGTGGCCCGGGGGCTGAGGGGGGTGGCTCTTGTGCTGCCGCCCCAGAATTGCTAGAAGCGTTACGGTGACCGTATTCCATGAGTCAGGTAGCGCCGTCTAGGTGGCTCTTCCTGGGGTTTCCCTGAGTGAGCTCGGAAGGAGGAGGTTTGAGTCTAAACTGTCACCTCTTCTCCCCATCGTCATTAGCTGGAAGGATGTTAAGTGTCCCCCAAATGGCCCCTGGACCCCCTGTGTGACCACAGGGACAGCTTCCTCTGCAGCGGCACACTGCTTGCTGAGCACCGTCCACAGGAGCTCCCAGCCCGGAGGGGAGGCCTCGGGAAACCAGGAGCTGCACTCGCAGACCCCAGAGTGATGAACTAGGAGACACGCAGACCTGATCCCCGCTCATCCTGACCAAAAACTCTTTCACACCTTTTCATTGCGACGATAGTGAAGACTGTAGCCTCTGACGTGGCCCGTGAGGCCTGCAGTCTGGCCGCGGCCTCCCTTCCCGCCTCCCCAGCCTCATCTTGTCCCACCCACCCCTTCCTTGCCTTGCTGGCCCTCCTGCAGCAGCTGCTCAAGCTCTGAGCGCTTTTCCACCTCAGTGCCTTTGCACAGGACGTTCCCTTAAATGGAATTCGTCCCCACCCCCAGCTCTCAGCTCAGGTGTCCCTTCCTCAGGGATGTCTCTCTGACTACCTGACTTAGGACACACTTCCTGTCCCGGGCCCTTAAAACTTTGCACCTTTCCTTCCCTCCGTTTGGAAGTTTGTCATTCTCTACTGGTTGCATCTGCCAGTCTCTCCATTTGGGGGTTAGCTCCGCAGGGGCAGGGATCACGTCTGCTTCAAGCTCCCCGGGTATCCCCTTTGCCGCACACAGTGCCTGGTACGTAGGAGACATGCCTACGTGTCTGTGAAGTGGAAGAGCATTGTGGGTGCGGGGCTGGTGCAGGGTGCCCAGGCGGGTCAGGGGAGGGAGAAAGTGGCTCCAGTGGGTAGATGGGAGGGGGCGGGGAGGGCTCACGAGGCAGACAGCGCCGCCTTTTGGGTGCACGTGGACCTCCCTTCGGATGTGGGGGCCTGCAGGACCGTAAGAGTGGAGAGAGTGCTTTTCACACCAGGCTGTGGGGCTTGGAATTCACCCTGAAGGCTCGGGGTGGGAGCGATAAGATCAGATTTAACTGGGACGAGAGGCCCTGCTTAGGAGGGGGAATTGCCAGTGCAGGATGAACTCCGAGCAGTGGGGACACCGTGGTCATTGGAACCTGGCAGTTTTCTGAGATGGAGAGGGACTCGTGCCATTGGAGGCTCAGCAGTGCCCCCTCCTCACTCCGGGGCCTCTGTGGTCCTGAGCGTTCCTTGCTCAGCCGTGACAGGCCAGCCTCTGAGCGGTCCGGCCCGGCCCTCCTGGGCTCGTGCAGGACGACGCCCCGCCCACCTCACCTCTCGCGTCCCGTCAGCTGTTTGGTTGTATGAAGTGGATCTGGGAGGGTGCTCTTACCTCGCCGCGGGGATGTCGGCAGAGAACGCACACTTTGCACGTCGGTTCTTCGTCATCATTACCTGAAAGGAAGTAGCATTTCAGTAGCCCAGCTCCCTACCCCCTACCCCTTATCCTTTTAAAAAACAAGTTTATTGAGATATGATGCACATACCATACAATTCGCTCTTTCAAAGTGTACCATCCAGTGGTTTTTAATGTATCCACAGATGTGTACAACCATCACTACAGTCAGTTTTAGAACATTTTCATCACCTCAAAAATAAACGCTGTACCCATTAACTGTCACCCCCCGCCCACCCCAGCCGTAGACGACCACCACTTTCTGTCTCTATAGATTTCCCTGTTCTGGACTTTAATATGCATGGAATCATATAATACACCATCTTTCGGAATTCCCTGGTGGTCTAGTGGTTAGGACTCCGCGCTTGCACTGCCGAGGGCGCGGGTTCAATCCTTGGTTGGGGAACTAAGATCCCACAGGCCACGTGTAGAGGCCAAAAAAAAAAAAAAGAAGACAAGACCATCTTTTGTGACTGGTTTCTTTCCCACAGCATGATGTTTTTAAGGTTCATCCATGTTGTACCGTGAATCTGTGCTTCTTTCCTTTTCATGGCTGAATAATATTCCGGTGTATGGCTAGACCACATTGTGTCTGTCCAGTCACCAGCTGGTGGACATTCGGTGGTTTCCATCTTTTGCCTGTTACGAAGAACGCTGTCGGAAACATTCATGTGCATGTTTCTATGCGTACGTGTGTTTTCATTTCTCTGGGGGTATACACCCAGGAGTGGAATTGCTGGGGCAGGTGGTCGGTTGAAGAACCACCAGACTGTTTTCCCTGGTGGCTGTACCATTGTAGATCCCCACCGCATATAAAGGTTCCAGTCTCTCTACATCTTTGCCAACACTTATCTGGCTTTGATTTTAGCCATCCTAGTGGGCGTGCGATGGTATCTTGTAGTTCTGAATTGGTTTAAAATTTCCCTGGCAGCTAATGATGTCAGGCATCTGTCTGCGTGTCTGTTGAACAGTTGTATATCTTCCTTGGAGCCCTCCTCATACTCTTTGTGCAAATGTCTAGAGCCCTCAGATTTGCCTTTTTCCTCCTCCAGACTGTTGGGCGCCCCCAGCAGGGTGGTTAGCAGTGCTGATAACTGGAGCCCTTGCCTGGATTCAGAGCTGGCCTCCCCACTGCTTGCAGACTGGCCTCTGACATGTGCTCAGTTCCCTCATCTATAAAAAGTGACGTCGTCCACACCTCCCAGGGCTGTGGGGGGACTGCGTATGTTAACACGTGTCCAGCCCTCAGAGCACTGATGATCCTCGAGGCGTGAGTTGAGAATCTGCTGGGGCCCGGCCCCGGGGCAGGAAGTGGGCCCGCATGTGGCCCGCCGCTCCCTGGCAGTGTAGCTGCAGTCTCCAGTGTCCTCCTGAGATGCTGGAGGACATTGGAGGGGGTGACTTTCAAGACCCCTCCCTCTCCATTCTGTGGGGATTGGCTCGGCCGCGCCGCAGTAATGAGCAGCTCCCGGGACCCCGCACAGGCCTCCTTCTACCCCGTACCACACACCCTCCGAGGGCTGGCTGAGCTCTGCCGCGCGTCTGGGACCCGGATGACAGGCAGCTGCTGATGGGTCCTGGTGGCCGAGGGAAGAGACCTCAGTGGAGCTCCTCCTGGCTCTTAGTGTCTGCCCCAAAGTGACACAAGCTGGGGACTCCTAACATTTCAGTGGCCACGTGGGTCCTCCAGGCAGGGATCAGGGAAGTAGGAGCCGCCTGCAGGCCGGGGAGCCGAACATGGTGAACAACAACACACAGGGCCCTTTTCTTCTAAAAAATAAAAAAGACGCATCAGCAAGTTACCACGCGTGATGCCCTCGGCCCCAAGTGCGCGTAAGCGTTCACCACTCTTACCGTTAGCGCCTGGCGTGTGAGAACACGTGTAAAACACTCTGCCCAGCTGGAGCACTTAGTGACCACTCAGTTGTGTCGGCTTGGTGTCATACCATGACGATAGTCTAGCAGCCTTATCTGTGACTGGCGGTTGCAGCCAACTTGAGAGTGCTTAGAGAGGTCAGTGAGACGGTGACTATGAAGGTGTCCCCCGGTGACAGTTGTGCTCTGTGACAGGGGGATGGAAATATGGACTGTCCTTAGAGGCAGGGCCGGGTGGCCTTCAGGGGGACTTTGGCTACTGTGCCTGGCTCCACCCCTCACCAGCTCACCCACCTGGGCCTCGGTTTCCCCGCCTGCCATGCCAGGAACATGGCAGGATGCCAGCAGAAGACGGTGGCATTGAGAGCAGTGGTACCCAATCCAAAAGGCCATTGCCGTGAACAGCAGTGATCGCCTCCAAGGAGACCCCTCCGGCTCCGAAGTGATTTCACAGCTGTGTTGACTCAGACCCTGTCGACCTCAGATGTTTATTGAGCAGCTGCCAGCACGGGGCTCTGTACTGTGTGTTATAGGCACAGAGGGGAAGTAGAAGAAACAACAGTTTTTGTTGTTGGAGGCTTTCTAATCTGATTAAGAAGATGACGTCTAACCCTATCCAAAGTTAAGTGAGTTTCTGTCTGTTTTGGGGGCAGTGCCTGGTGGCATGTGGGCCTTCTGGACGGGGGTCAGAGCCCTGAGCACCAGGGAATGATTCAGACCGTCACCGTGGAGCCACGGGAGAGGCCGCCGTTTCCCGAGCACATCCCAAGGGGCCCTCTCTGCCTTGGGTACTCCACATCTTGTATCCGTCTCATTTGGTACTTATATATCAATCCATGGAAAAAATGGAATTACTTCCCCATTTTTTTAGGTGAGAGAACTGAGGCCCAAGGAAGTTCAATCACTTGCCTACAGCCAATCAGTAAGAAGGAGGCTTGTGCTCTTTTCAGATATGCTTCAGAGGGGCTTTGGCCGGCAGAGGACGGACCCCTGGGGGGTTGAGAGCCAGTGATTCGCGGTCACCGTCTAGCATTGCTCTGACATCGTTTGGTGCCACACGATGATAAAATGTTGGCCGGCAGAGGCCAGGGGAGGCAGAGCTGGGCAGACCTGGTGGCCCTGGCCCGAGGACAGATCCTGTCCCGGGGAGGCTGTGAGGTCAGCCTCCCCATGACTGCTGCCCTGGGTCACGAGGCCCCTCCTCCCATGGCGGAAGTGGCCTCACAATCTGCCCGTTGTGCGTCCAGGCCAGGCCAGCGGGCAGTGGCTGTGAATCTCTCATTCTGCCCCAGGGAGCTTGGGGCCATTTAGGGCCATTGAGTGTCTGCAGGGCCTTTCCCTGTGGCGGGGGAGGCCAGCCCCCCAGGAAGACGCACAACTTTATGACCCTGCCTGTTACCTGCCCAGAGCAGAGCTGGACTTTGTACAGCACTGGGTGGGGCGGTGGGAGGGACGGCCACGCGGAAGCCTGAGCTCACCCGGCGCGCTGGCCGTGGTCCCTCTGTGTGTGCGGGGACAGTCACCATTTCCCAGCTCAGGGTTGGAGGTCTGCTGGGTTTTAGAAATACTAACGTTTGCTAATAATACATTTCCCCAAAGTCACAGGGAAAACTTCTGTATACACATCATTTCAGGGTTCCTTAGTTCGGCCCTGTGGATGTGTTGGGCTCCTCGAGTACCAGTATCTGGGTTTTGGAGATTGGGAACTCCCGCCAAGAGGTCTATAGTCTTGTGGGTTCTTTATTTCAGGAACACCTATGGCAGGAAGGTCTCTTCCACTCTCCTCCTGGCCTCTTTGGGGCCATGACTTCCTGACTTGCTTCTGTGCCCCCCCATGTGGTCTGTGTGCCCATGATAAAGGCCCACGTGGTTTCTTTCGACTTTGTGTAATAAATCACAAAGTCTCTCACCAGCCAAGAGTAAAGCTGCTCTGGTGGGCCGCGGGCTGGGCCTCCGCTGACCTCCGTCCTCTGGAGAAGGACAGAGTGAGCCACGAGGACCTTCTGTGAGCCCCTCCCACGCTGGCTGGGGTCCGTGCCCCCTGCCTCAGGCCTCACACACTCCCTGGCTTCCAGCCCCTGACCTGGCCGGTATCTCTCAGTCTCCCCATTGATCCATGAGATCATTCATCAAATAACCACTGTGTCATTCATTCCACAAGTCTTAATTGAGCACTTGCTGTGTGCCAGGAATCCTAAAAGACATCGCAGATACAAAAAATGAGACAGATCAGGTGGACGCAGCCCCTGTCCCCACGGAGTGTGTGTGTGTGTGTGAGTGTGAGTGTGTGTGTGTGTGTGTGTGTGTGTGTGTGTGTGTGTGTGTGAGGGTGTGAGTGTGAGGGTATGAGTGAGTGGGTGTGTGTGTGTGTGAGTGTGTGTGAGGGTGTGAGTGAGTGGGTGTGTGTGAGTGAGCGAGTGTGTGAGTGTATGTGAGGGTGTGAGTGTGAGGGTATGAGTGGTGTGTGTGTGTGTGAGGGTGTGAGTGTGTGTGAGGGTGTGAGTGAGTGGGTGTGTGTGAGTGAGCGAGTGTGTGAGTGTATGTGAGGGTGTGAGTGTGAGGGTATGAGTGAGTGGGTGTGTGTGTGTGTGGGTGTGGGTGTTGCTATAGGGGAGGCAGGGCTGATGCTAACAAAACACAAGTAGGTGGAGGAAAGGCAGCGTAGTCTCCATTTATGGGAAGTTCTAGGAAGAAGAAAAATCAAGACCTGTGATAACAGGGACGGTGTTATCACCTCTCTGAGGAGGTGACACTTGAGCCGAGGCCTAAAAGGCCTGGTGAGCAGGGGGAGGGAGCGCAGCAGGCGAGGGCGCTACGTCTGCCAGGCACCTTGGCAAGACGGGCGCAGAGGCCTGCGGACCTGGAATAGGCTGGTGCAGCTGAGCGCGGCAGCGGCGGGAGAGTGTGCGGACCGAGGGTGCACTGGCTGCCACTTGGAAGAGGGCTGAGGTGTGCAGCAGGAAGTGAGACAGTTGTCGCAGCACTAGGGGTCATTGCCAGGGTCACGGCCGGCAGCGGTAGCTGTCTCTGTTCTCTGTTCTCCTGCAGCCAGGGGCTGGGAAAGCGGGGTGGCCTCGTGCCGGGGTGGGGCGCCCAGGCCTCCCCTGGCCCGAGTGGCCCCGGGTGCCAGAGTTCAGCAGCACACTGCGAACTCTGCTGTGTCTCCAGACGATTCCTCTCTCCCTGTCAACAGCGCCGGGGTGCCCCAAGTCCTGGCTGCAACCTTGCTCACCCAGCAGAGCAGGAGAGGGGGCCTGCAGGCCTCTGGGAGACCTGCGCTTGCTCTGGGAACTGAGAGTCCGACTCTGGCTGGAGGGCTGTGGCCCCGGGTGGGCGGGCAGAGCCGGCCTGTGGCCGGGATCCTGGGAAGTGGCCTGAAGGCAGGGGCTGCTCCACAGGCTCACCTGAACAGGTGTGTGGAGAAGGCGCGCAGGGTTAAGACAGGTGCTTAAGGAGTGAGGGGCTGCTGCTGAGCTGGGGCGGAACCGAGCTGCTGGGACCAGGCAGCCCCTGTCCGGTTCTCGCTTCGCTCAGCTGTCAGCTGTGACAGCTGGTCAGAAAACCACTGGGACCCCCTCCGGTCCCGACAGTGACCCCTGAGTGGAAAGGCCAGCCTGTCCTGGTTGAGTGTCCGCCGTGAGGAGATGCCTTCTCCTGGCTGGCACCCAGCCCTGCAGATCCCTCCCCAGTTCCAGAGGTGGTGTGTGGCCGAGGTCTCTCTCTGTTTGCCTGAGGACCTGAGCAGTGCCCTGGCACTGTAACGGGGCATGTGACATTTGTCAGGTGCGCAGCCTGGCCGGGCACCTTGCCAGCCTCCTGCTGACGGGAGGTGGAGAGCACGTAAGTTTGGTGCTGAGGTCTGGGGACAGAAAGGGAGGTATTGTTCTAGTCGGGGGCCTGGAAGCGGGGGAGAAGGTGTTTGTTGTCTCAGATGGTAAAGTATTCCGGTTTCCTCCCCGCCCCCTCTTCCTCAGCGGTTCGGGGTTACACTTTGATGGGATTGCTTTTCTTCGTGGACTTTCTGTGAGCTCTGTCAACAACAGTGTGTTGTCCCCACGGGGACCCCGGTTTTCTCTCCCAGATGGCTGAGCGAGGCGCGTGTCACCGCAGACCGTCTGGGAAGATGACTCCGGCGGATGGACAGTCATGGGTGGCATCCGGCCTGGGGATGGGATGGGGGTGCCTGTGACCTGGATGCCACTGGCGGGCACACTGGGGCGGGTGTGCGAGTCACACACCCAGGTTGCTCGGGCCCAGCCCCGCCTCCACAGGTGCTCTGCTTCCCCCCCCCCCCCCAATCTGGAAGGGGTTTCCCTCTGCTCCGTCAGTGGCGCAGGTCACATCCAGTTCATTCTAGAGCCTGGTGCCTGGGTGCTCCAACCTCTTCTTGTCTTTTCTGAACCCCTGGTTCTGGGACTATTGTTCGCCAGCAGGGACAGTGGGGGGTTATTGCTGGTGTTCTGCTCCCGGTAAGCTTCCCAAACGCTCCAGTGTTTCTCCCACCTTCTGCCCCCGGGACAGTGAGTTTTACCAGCCTGTTCATGCACTGTGGTTCTGGTGGATTCTGTAGGCGTGGCCTTGCTTATGTCCCCTCCGTCTGGCTCTCTGCCATCTGACGTAGGTAACGCGTGCACATGCGGCAAATTCAAGGAGTCTTTTCCCACCCCTGCTGCCCAGCCAGCGCATCCCCGTCTTGGGGGCAGCCATGGTTGCAGCAGCCTGGAGCCTTGTTAGGGGAGTTTCGTGTGCATATGAGCAAAGACGGTCTTCCTGTCCTCACACAAAGCCATTATTCTGTGTGATCTTTCTTGGAAATGATTTCATATCAGTCCTTCCTTCAGGCTGCCTTATTCTTTTTAATGGCTGCATAGTATTCCATTAAATGGCCTTAAATCCTTTTCTTAACCATTTCTCTACTGGTAGACACTTAGGACATTTCTGATCATGTTTCGGAAACGTGCTGCAGCGATTAAATATCTTTGTACATATATCTTTGGGTGCACACGTATGGAATTATGTGGGATAAATACCTAGAAATAGAAATGCTGAATTTATGTAGTCTTAATTTTGGCTGTTGCCCAATTTCTCTCCATAGAAGTTGGGCCAATAACACTCCCTCCAAGCAAGAGCTGGCCCATGTCCCACCACTCTGGGAGGTGTTTCTAATCAGTTGAATTTGGCCAAGCTGCAGAGAATCGGAGAGTGCCGGGACCCTAGCAGTCACCTCCTCATCCTGTTGTTTTTTTCCGTGGGGCACTCAGGGCCCTGGGCGGGGCAGTGTCTGGGCCACCTTGCTCCTGTCTCGTGCTCACGCACACCCTACCCTTCTCCTCTGTACTCCCTGTGCTGCAAGGGCCTGACCACCCGGGCCTGAGCTCGTGGGTTTAAATAACGGGTCTGAAGAGCAAAATGGGGGCAGACTGCATCGTCATTTTCCTTTCAGCAGCTCTGCCAGATCAGAGACAGCATTGTGCCAAAGGTCAGGCAGCATCTCAGTCCTTCCTGAACGGCGAAGCCCGGTGCACGTGCCCCCAAGGCCAGCACTGCACCTGACACGCTGCCCAGGCCTCGTCCCTTCCGAGCTCGGCCCCTCAGCCTTGCACACCGCTAGACAGGTCACCGCCAAACTCAGAGCTGGCTCGTCACTCCCCGCCTCAGGACCCTGTTGCTTTAGGATCAAGTCCAAGCCCCTTGGCTGGTCTGTCTCCAGCTGCCTCTTCACCTACGTCCACCTAGCCACGCGGGCCCCCTCGCCCCATGCCTCTGCTTTTGGAATGTCTTTTCACGTGTCCCATGCCTGTGACCCTTTGTGGCTCTACGTCATTGGCTTCCAGAAACCCTCTCTCCCCTCCTCTTCCCCGCTCTCCCACCCGCACCCCCATATGGCAACCCTGCCCTGTTCTGTTATCACCAGTCACCCCCTCATCTCTGTCCACTTACGAGCCCCCAGTGAGGGTGGGTGAGATGTGGCCGCTCTGAGGCTGAAGAGGTGAACCCCTCCCTCCCAAACACACACACATACCCATCAGGGGCTGTCCCCCTCCCTGGTTTCTTGCTCTCTGGGAGGCCTCAGGCTGGGTGCACAGACACCTGAGATCTCTCTGGAATACAAACGAGGGTTGCTTAAGACCAAGGCGTCTGCTGGGTGGGGAAGCCCAGCTGTCACCGGGAGCCATTTGAGGAGAGTTAGAGAAGCGGTAGTAGGTGAGGACATGCCGTCTTCACGCCAGGCTGAGTCTGTGAGGACTAGAGAGTCATCTGGTGACTGCAAAGGACAGTCTCAGGGTGTGTATGGGCTTGGTTGAGCTAGTGAGTGGGTGTCTGTCCCCGACATGGAGCCATTATCTGTCACTCGTGCGCCCGTCCTGCTGGCCTTCTTCCCTCTGCTGTGTCCTCCCACCCTGCCAGAGCTGTCTTGTGCAGTCACAGTGCCGTGCACCTGCCCGGGGGCAGCAGGCCCTGGGCTCCCATGTAGCAGTCTGGCTCCATCAGGCCCCAAAGAGCTTTCTTTCTTTGTTTAGCATGTCACAGAATCAAGGAATCCTAGAACTTAAAAGTCAGAAAGGATGTTAAAAATACATTATTCTGACTCTCTTGTTTATAGACGAGAAAACTGAGATACAAATAACTTGTGACCTTCAGAAGCACACATAAAGTTAATGGTGATTCCAGGACTTGAACCCAGATTTCTAGACTCTGCCTTTGCCTTAACTTTCACAGTGCCTCAGGGTCCTGGTGCTGGGGTCGGGACTGCCCCGGTGCTGCAGCTGGCCTGAAAGGGGTGGTCTGCCAGTGATTGGAAGGCAGAAGCCTTGGCTGGCTGGCTGTCAGGGACAGTTACACAGGTTGCACACTGAACAGCTCAGTGGGCTGCAGATGGCTCCCTGTGTGGCTGGACTCAGCGGTCCTGCCCCTAGTATGTACTGGATGGTGCCACAACCTTCTCTTGGCTCCTGGGAGCCTCTACTCTCAAGGTTTAGCTGCAGGGATCTCCAGGCGCAGCCCTATGCCAGATCCGGCTGCCTCTTTAGACCCTCAGCCTATGATTCTTGAACAGCCATGGGTGCCAGGGTTTAGCTAGGGCCGTGGCTGCCTGGCACACTGTTACATCAAGGCACTGGGGCCTAGCGGGGATTCCTCAGGACTCTCCATGGTGTGTGGTTTTCTGTAAGCTCTAATGAACAGGCAGGTATTCTGAGTGGTGCCAGGAAGGCTTTGCCTCAGAGACGTTGGGTCCTGGCCTCAGTTGATTACAGGCTTCGGTGGTCTGCCCAGAGGATTTGTTAGTTGTCCTTCCAGAAAACTCTGCTCAGCCCGCCTCATGACCGCGTCCTCACCTGCGGCTGCCCTCCCAGCGAGCGGTCTCCCTCTCTGCAGAAGCATATACTGTGCCTCTGAAGGTGGGATTGCTGGCGACACTGCTGCGGTGTTAATCCTCCCTCCACGGGGCCCATTCCTTCACCCGGCAGTGTCCACAGCGGCCCTTCTGTGCGTCGGGCATGCGTTCTTCCCTTGGTGCCACGTGGCTCCTCCTCCCAGAGGCCACTGTGGACTCCGGCGTCCGGCCATGCCATTTGTTTGCTCTCCTAAGAGGTGTCTGTCTTCAGTTGTGTTAGTTTGTCTTGATCCAGGGTTGGGGACAGATGCAGACTCTGGCCCAGTGTGGTGGTCCCTGGGGGCCTTTGAGTGAAGCAGGATGCAGACCCTCGGGTGATGGGAGAAGCAGATGGGCCTGCAGCCTTTCCTTTTCTTTGCTTTTCCTTGTGCTGCCACCAGAGGCAGTGTGCCTGGCCTCACGGGCTGAACCACCAGGCTGGAGGCCTCTAGGCTAAAGACTTGGCCTGGCAGAACATGAGAAAGGCTGACTTTTTTTCCTTTTAACATAAGTTTTAAAAGTAGGTTTTTAGATCGGAGAAAATGTAAATTTTTTTCACATCACAAAATTATTTAGTGACACCAAGAGGCTAAGATTCTAAGGCTTCTGATTCCCAGTATAGTTTTCATTCCACTAAACCTCCATGACTTGGTGCTTGAGGAAAGGTTCAACATCGCCACATAGTAACTGTGTGCCCACGTAAAAGTACCCAGTCTTTTTTGTTTTATGTAAATAAATAAATAATGAAAAATTAAAAAAAATTTTTTTTTTAAAGAATGAACCTGAGTGATCCTGGCTATAGCTAGAATCGAGATGCTTTTCTTTTTCTTTCTTTTTTTTTTTTTTTTTTTTTTTGTGGTACGCGGGCCTCTCACTGCTGTGGCCTCTCCCGTTGCGGAGCACAGACTCCGGACGCACAGGCTCAGCGGCCGTGGCTCACGGGCCCAGCCGCTCCGCGGCATGTGGGATC
>NW_021145615.1:62760-75000 GCF_002837175.3 Physeter macrocephalus
CCCGTGTCCCCTGCATCGGCAGGCGGATTCTCAACCACTGCGCCACCAGGGAAGCCCGAGATGCTTTTCTTTTACCCAGGTTTGCTATGCCTGTTTCATTGACTAGAAACTAGAGGGCTCTGGAGCCAAATGGTGTGGGTTCAGGTCCCATCTTGGCTACCTCCTAGCTGGGGGAGCCTGGGCAAGGTACTGAGGTTCTCTGAGCCTGAGTTTCTCTGTCTATCAAGCGGGGCTGCTAATAGGACTTACTATATAGGGTTGTTGTGAGGAATAAAATGTCAGTTGCTGCAAGGTGTAGGACATTGTCCTGCACTTGGTGAGCGTTTAGGAAAAGTTAGCTGCTCTCATTATTACTGTTGTAATTATCAATAATAGTAACACATCCTAGCATCTTGCCAGGACCTCCATCATGGTGTCAAGACTTGAGGAGCTAGAAGCTTCCTGGCTTTCACCTACCACTTGGTGTGGAAGGAGCTCGTTAAAAGGCCAGCCTTTGTGCCATCAGCTGAATGGTTTGGGTGGCGGCCATGCTCCCAGGAAGAGCCAGAAGGAGTGAGATTATGCTGAGTAAGCCCAAGGTCACCCCCTTTCCTGTAAAAGCCCCCACGAGTAATTTTTAACAGCTACAAGGAAGTCATTTGAGTTCTTCCTCAGCGCGCGTTTGGTGGCTGAGTGTTAACTGAAACACCCTGATTCGTGGGCTTCTGGGAATCTTCTTGGAGAGTTTCTTCTGTGCGTGGCGTGTGGGGTTCGTCTTGAGTGCCGATGCTTCTCTACTTCTAGAACCAAGTGATAATCAGGATTCTGAAGTCCCATCGGGGTATTTAGCACAAAAGGTGGTTGTAATTCCCAAGTGATCGCCGCCGTGATCGGTGGTGATGGCTCCCAGGGCCGTGGAGGTGGTCATGGTGGAATTGGGCCCCGTTTTCCACTTTTGATCCACTCCACATGGGAGGCTGGAGTCCCGGACCGGGTAAGCACAAGGCAGGCCACACTGCAGAGCAGGGACTGCAACCCAGGGCCTTGCTGTTTAGTCCAGTGCTTGCTTTCTCTCCGCGCCCACCTTTTTTTTTTTTTTTTTTAAATTGAAGTATATTAATACACAGAGAAAAGTGTGCATATTGTGAATAGCTCGATGAATTTTTGCTCCACACAGATACACCGTGTACCGAGCACCCGATGAAGCAGTAGAGCAGTGCCGCTCCCCTGAGCCCGGCCCAGCCCAGCCCAGCCCTGCCTAGCCCAGCCCTGCCTGGCTCTGCCCTGCCCTTTTCCTCTCCTTCCTCAGCCTTGGGCAGTGGGCTCCCTTCCTACTCCCAGTGCAGAGCTCCTGTCCTGCCCCGTGACATTCTCTTCCCGGGGTGGGGAACAGGGCCACTGGAGCGAAGGAAGCCAGTTACCAAACCAAGAGATGGACTTTCTCCAACAAACCGGGTGCTGTCAATTCCCTATTCCATGAATGGCTTCCAGCCTGGTCCCCACCCCCACCCCCACCCCCCCGCCACAGGTCCTGGCCGGCAGGATTTTTGTGAAATTCTCCCTCCAGGCTGCAGGTCAACGTGCAGAATGCTTGGCGGGGAGCCGGTGCTTAGCTCACCCAGCCCTGCACATGCTCCTTGTTAGCATTTGCCGTGCTGTTCCCTGCCCTGCCTTCGCCGGAGGTTGACGGCACCCCAAGAGCAGGGCATCAGGCTCGCTCCCACTGTGGGGCTTGCATAAGCGCCTGCTGGATGTGAACCCACTAAGCCATCTTTCAAACAGCCGGCCACCCAGAGACCCGGTAGGAGACTCTTCTCCTTCGTGGGAGGTCCAGGCAGCTCCCAGCCTCTCCATTCTCCTCCCACCGCTGGCCCCAGGCTTCTTCGGTCCTCTGTTCGGTTTCCTATTCTAGACCTGCCCTGCTGAGTTGTGGACAGATGAGCACTGAGGCTTACAGAGGCCCCACACAGCAAGTGGGGAAAGCAGGAATTTACGCGGGTCTGGCGGCCTCCAGCTCCTTCCTACGCGTGTGACCTCTTCCCAGCATTGGCCTTCACTTGGCAGAAGAGGAAGCTGAGGCCCAGAGAGGAGACGGGGCTCCCAGCCCTCTGTGTGGTGGCCCTTCCTCCGTCCTAGCTCGCCTTCCCCCAGAGGCGTGGATTTCCAGAGCCGTCCATCGAACCTGAATTCCCAGTCCTGCCGTCGGGCTGAGAGGCTAGGCTGTGCCCGGCTGGGCTCTCAGGGGCACACGGCCCAGCAGGCAGCCTTCCAGCTGCGGGGTCCCGAGCGTGATGAGGTGAGGCTGTGCCCGGGCACTCCCTCACTCCAGAGCACCAGGTCCAAGGCAGGTGGCATCCTGGACCCACATAAGCTCCTGCTGTTGATGAGGTCCGGTTTATCTATTTTTTCTTGCTTGTACTTTTGGTATCATACCTAAGAAACCCTTGTCTAACCCAAGGTCACAAAGATTTACACCAATGTGTTCTTCTAAGAGATTTATAGTGTTAGCTCTTACCTCATAGGATTTTTATGTTAAAAGAAATAGTACTTGCAAACCGCTTTACCCAGTGGCGTGCATGTAGCCAGTCCTGGGTAAATGGTAGCTGCTGTTATTCTAAATTATTATCACTTATGATTATTTATTATCATCTTTACCATGAGTAATCTCGCATTGTGTTTCCCATCCGGGTGGCGGCCTCCTGCTCCTTCCTGAAAGATAGTGTTGCTGTTCGAACTCATTGCTGGCACATTTGTGGGGGCAGGGAGTTGAAGAAAGGGAGGACCTCGTTACTTTCCCCACTCCCTCCATTTCCCCCCGAACTTTTTGTTTTGGAAAATTTAAAAATGCTTGAGAGGGCGCTGCAATGCACTCGCCCGTACATCACCCAGCTTCGCGAGTCAGCGGCTTGTGGCCGCTGTGCTTTCACCTGTGCCTCACCTGCTTCTTTCCCTGTGCCCGGTTATTGTGAAGCGGATGCTAGACATCATATTTAATCTGTAAATTGTTTTAGTACACACCTCTGAAAAGTGAGTCCCCACTTTTTTCTTAATTGAAGTATAAGTTGATTTACAATGTTGTGTTGATCTCTGCTGTACAGCAAAGTGATTCGGTTGCACATATATATACATTCTTTAGTATTCTTTTCCATTATGGTCTATCACAGGATATTGAATATAGTTCCCTGTGCTACCACTTCCTAGAAAGAGACCTGCGGTGTTTTGGGGGAGTGGGCCAGAGCCCTGTTACCTCCTGAGGATCCAGGGGGTGGATACTGGGTGCCTTTCCTGCTTCCCTGTGAGGAGCGGGCTGGCCAACTGCAGCTGGGCTCTGTCAGGACCTGAGCTGTCTCCAGAGGGTTGCTCGCTGCAGCCTCGGCTGCCCTGGGCCGGGGCTCGTGTCATGCTCTGGTTGCTCACCCCAAGTGCAGAGGTGGCCCGCCCCGCTGTCTGCCAGGAGGGCAGGGTACAGCGGGCTCAGAGATCTTAGGTCGGGTTGGGCCCTAAGAGTCCATGTGCTGCAGAACCATGAGAATCCTTTTTGCTTTTGTTATCTACCAACTCTTTTTTTTTTTTTCTTTCTCTCTTTTTTAAACATTTATTTTGGCTGCACCGTGCAGCTTTCAGGGTCTCAGTTCCCCAAGCAGGGATTGAACCTGGGCCACGGCAGTGAGGGAGCTGAGTCCTAGCCATTAGACCACCAGGGAACTCCCCCTGCCAACTCTTTTCATATCTGTCATTGTCATCGCCTCGTTGTCCATGGCAGCTCCCTGAGATAGGTTTTATTCAAAATGTACGTTTACACACAGAAAATGGAATGTCAGAGATTAGTTCCAGTTTCTTCTTCCCAGACATAAGGTAGCAGAGGCAGGAGTTGAACTTGGGACTCCCACCTGCATTTTCCATTAGCTGAGGGCACATCCTTGCGTCCCACTCCTGCTCCTTTCCTGGCCATAGATGGAACTGCAGAGGAAATGGTATCTCTCGCGTTCATCTCGCTTCAGCTCTCGTTCGGCTCAGATTCTCAGTGGGGAAAACTTGACCCCTGCCCGCTCCTCCCCAGCCCAGCAGGGGGCCCCGTGCCCCTCTCCCTCTTGGCGCCATCACCCCATGGCCCCCCCAGGCGGGGGCATCTGGCCCATCTGCGCCCCTTGTCAGTGTTCTCTAGACTTCTTCCCGGCCCTGTTGACCCCGAGCTACATATCTCTGCGTCTCCCTTTTGCTTTAGCTGCTTAAAGCCAGACTCTTCCTTGTTAACTTCCAGGATCCCTTTCTAGGTGTTTCCAGGCAGGCTGTCTAACAGAACATGTGTTTACCATTTGCCATGGAGACGGTTTGGGCCTTTCTTCCTCCGAGTGATAAAACGGTAACAGGGCGCTCACCCTCCAGCAATTTGTTTGGTAATTCTAAGAGATCTGTGAAAAACGCATGAAGCCTGCGATACAATAGATAAACCGAAAGGCTTGGAAGAAAATCCGCTTGCGGATAATGGGGTGATTGGAAAAACTCTTTCTTTGCCCTCTCTGTCCTTGTCCCAGAAGAGATCGTGTTTAGGAGTAATTCTTCTGTTAATTCTGATGCTTTCATCCTGGGTCAAAAGCTTGTTGGTGCCTGCTTGTCACATCTTCCCCCCTTTGGCTTCTTCTAGCTTCTTTGGCTTCAGTTCACGTCTTAATGAGTCTGAGTTCTCTCTATAAAGGCCGCTGCCCTAATGCACAAAAGTGGAACCAGAACCAGCTTTGTGTTAGCTGGCAACCACGTGGACATCCTTCTCGGCACTGCGGTGGGGACATTTGAGGGCGGGTCATGGTACTGGACCTCGGTGGTTGGGGGAGAATTGGGCCAGCCCGTCGAAGCAACGTCTCTGATGTTGCCTTCCTTTTGAAGGACAGCAGTGAGCTTGTGTGTGTCCCTGCCATTTCCTGTAATGCCTCTACCAGTGGCTGCCCGTCCCGTTCTAGAACAGCCCCGTGTGCGGTCTTGAGGTGTGCCTCCTAAACACTGCTCCTAGGTTTCTCCAACTTACACTCGCAACTTACAGACAAGGAAACCGAGACGAGAGAAACCACATGGCTCGCCCAAGGTGACAGTGGAAGGTGATCACAGCGGGAGACTGGGTTTCTGGACTCTCAGTCCCTTGCTCTTCCCTCTGTACTGCACTGCTTCCTGGCAGGGGTTGGTGAGGGCATTGCAGTGCTTTCATTCATAGCCCAGAACGTGCACTCATTGGCCAGATCCGGTAGGGGAAAACCTAGAAGGCTGTCATTCGTCCAGTGTTGTTTGCACCCTGCACAATGCCCTGAGCGCTGTGGATGCTGTGAAGTTGGTTGAGTGGATGACCTTTTAACATGAGGACATTTACATGATTTCGGTCGTATATGTCGATCTTGGTGTCTCACGAATGACATGCTCTTGTGGCAGCGTAGATCTGGTTCAAAGGAACAAGCTCCGGTAAAGGAACGGTGCCGATGGGGAGAGTTGCCTCTGGGGAGCCCGCAGCAGAGAGGTTCGGTACCCCGAAGTGAAGCTGTAGGAGAGAGAACCTATCCAAGGTATATCCTTGGATAGACCTTCCTTACAGACATCTCCCACCTCGTTCCCACGTCCCCTGGGGGTGCCAGACGTGGGCCCTCCTGCATCAGCTGCCTGCTTGTTCTGTATGAGCAGGGCAGCGGGCTAGGCTCTCAGGAGGAGGAGGAAGTCGCGAAGGCAGCTTCTGTTCTGCATTTGGGTCCGCAGATGCACGTGCTGGGAGAGGACCTCCTGCGGCGAGAGCATGTAGGCCCTGTGGAGTTCACAGGTGTGAGGACGGGAAGAAGGCCTCCCCAGATGCGTGCACTGGCCACCCCTCAGGGACGGAGACTTCTTTTAAACATCCAGAGAAAAAGACACCAATGAGCTCATAACCAGCTACTTTGGTATGAAACACAAGGCGTGAACAGATTTCAGAGAGGTAGATATGAATCTCTGGCTTTTGAGTTGAGAGCTCTTAAAAATGATTGCTAGGAACCAAAATAGGTTCACCAGGGGAAAAAAAAAATCCCAAATGGAGCGTTCTTTTTTCTGATAAGGTTTACTAGAAGAGAAGCATTATGGCTTTTCCTCCTGGCCTCTGCTGACCTCACAGACAGATCTTGTGGAATGGGCGGGGAGGGGTGAATTAAGCTGGTGTATTTATTCCCTGGGGCTCCCGTAACAAAGTACCACAAACTAAGTGGCCTAAAACAACAGACATTCATTCTCTCACAGTTCAGGAGGCTGGAAGTCTAAAATCAAGGTGTCTGCAGGATTGGTTCCTTCTGGAGACTGAGGGGGAATCTGCTGGTGGCCGGTGGTCCTTGGCCATCCTTGCCTTGTAGCTGAGCTCCGTCACTGTCTTTATCTTCACACAGCCTTCTCCCTGTGTGTCTCTGTGTCCAAATTTTCCTCGTCTTGAAGACAACAGTCAGTGGATGAGGGTCCATCCTAATCCCCTATAACCGCGTGTTAACTCGATTCCATCTGTAAAGACATTTCCGAATAAGGTCACGTTCACAGGGACCGGGGGTTAGGACTTGAACAGATCCGGGGGTGGGTGTGCACAGTTCAACCCACAGTAACAACAGCAGCTAGTGAATGGCCTTCCTTACACCCAGCCTTGTCTCTGAGCCCCTCTCCTGTTACTCCAGCATCCCCCATTTGTGTCCATAGAATCATGGAGTTTTAGAGCCAGAGGGGTTCTCGCTTACTTTGTCTTCCTGACAAGCTGCTCTAGCCCCCTGTTGTGACTTGGAGCTCTTGGAGTCACAGAGGTGTGTCATGGCGGCCCAAGATCCCTGAGTTCTTTTCCTGGACACATCTTGCTCTGTCTTCTGTTGAATTACATTGCAAATAATGGTTTCTTGTTCCTCGTGTGCCTTAATGTTATTTCCCCAAGAAGACTGTAACTTCCTTAAAGACTAATCTTATCATAGTTCTGCTTGCATTTCCATGGTCTACCATGAAGCTAATGGGTATTAATAAGCACTTACTGGAGTGAGCACTTCGGGCCGGGTGGCTGCCCCATGGTGAGTGTCTCATCACCTTCCCACAGACCTACAGAATCCTGGCATCCCACTCTCCCCAGCCCTGCCTCAGAACCCTTATCAGTGCAGGGTGCTGGCCACTCGTTGAGCATAATCCACCTGTGGCGCAGATCGGGTTTCAGGTGAGGCTTTATCCAGGAGTTGAACAAGCTGACCAGAACCGAGCTGTTCCCCTTTTCTCGGCTCTGTTTTCTCAGATTGGGCTCCATCAGCTCTCTCTCCTTCAGATCCCAGGATGACTGCTCCCAGCTGCCCCGTCTCCCAGCTTCCTCTTGTCCTCAGGGAGGGAGAGTGCTCCTGTCCCAGCATTTCCAATGACAGCGCCGAGCCTGCCTCTGATTGAATGGACTCGGGTCACATGTCCTCTCCTGAGCCAGCAGCCCCAGGAGGTGGAACATGCTGATTGGTCTGACCAAAGTCATGTGATCCCAGTGGGGCTGAGTGGGTGGAGGCAGTTTCCTGAGACCCGGTGTTGCCTCAACCAGAAGTCAGGGCTGGTGGGGGGATGGAGGACAGAGAGATGGATGTGGGGCTGGCACGCGGGATGAAATCTTGCTCGTCACCCTCGTTTCAGCATCAGTCTTCCCTCTCTAACCGGAAGGAGTGTTTTTTCCCCTCAGGAATACATTGATGCCCACCCTGAGACCATCGTCCTGGACCCCCTTCCCGCCATCAGAACCCTGCTTGACCGGTCCAAGTCCTATGAGCTCATCCGGAAGATCGAGGCCTACATGAAAGGTACGGACGTGAGTGGCTCAGCATCCGTGGCAGTCGGCCCACCTCGTGGACACAAGGTGGTGATCTGCGTGGGGTGGGAGAAGCGACGGGGGTCCGGTCTCTTTAAGCACTTTGACACAGGAAGCAGCTATACGTTCTGGGGAAGGCCTTTCCTTCTCCCTCTGTGACCAGCAGAGTTAGGAAGTAGAAGCCCTAGGGTGCTCTCTTTGGGAGAGTGGCTCCAACCACTTCAAGTTTTGTTGTCTTAAACCCACGAGTGGTGAGGAAGTATCCAGATAACACAGTGGTTAGAGAGCAGAAGTGTGTGTAGACTAGCTCAGAGGCAGGCGGGCAAGTGGAGTTACGTAACCGGGCAAAAGAGACCAACGGAGACGTTGAAGGGCCTTTAATCAAACACATGGAGATATGTAATGTGGTGGCTGGACCTTGCGGGGTACGCGCTGTTCTCGCAGGCGGGAGCCTCCCTCTCAGCTGCGGGAGCGTCTCCTGCCAGCTGCGGGCCCCTGCCCCTGAGGACTCATCCTCCCCACGTCCCAGGGCAGGGCAGCTCCAGAGAAGTCAGACTGCCTTTCCAAGGTGTTTGTTTATGTGAGAAGGGCTTTTTGGAAGGATTCACGTTAACAGTAACCTCCTAGTTCTCCCCCCTGGTCCAGGCGTGCCCTGATGAGAGTTCTTGTTTAACTTTAAGAGAAAGTGCTTTGCCTGGGCCTTGGGGCTGCGTGAGAATCCATCTTAGAGGCAGGAGAGGCAGCCCTTGTTCCTGCCATCCAGGCCACATGTGTGTGACCTAAAGGGGCTGCCTTGAACCCTGACCTGGATGGTGACTTGGCCCCAGGTGTTGTTCACGTGATGGTTCACCAGTGGGTGCTTTGGCTCACAGGACCAGCATGGGAATCATAAGAGCAGGATTTATTGGGTACATGCTGTATGCCCAGCCCTGGGCTAAGCCTTCTTCTTACATTCTCTCTTCTGGTGCTTACAAAGGTGGGCCAGCTCATCCATCCTCTCTGTCTTGCAGAGGGGGCTCTGAGAGGTTCACAGGTGTGCCAACATCACACAAGCCTGTGAGCTGCAGAGCTAGAATCGAGCCACGTCTTTCTGACTCGGGCTCCCCAGCTCCTAACCCCTAAGCTTCACTTTCCTGTCCATAGTCAGAGGGCCCTGGATCTAGCAAGCACCTGGCATGGATGCAGTCATGGACCCTGGTCAGGAGAATTGGTGAGTGCTTGGTTCTCTAGGGAACCTGCTCTGTGCAAGAGCTGGCTGGTGGGCCTGGCTGTCCTGGAAGAGGTCTTGAGGCATTTTGCCCCGGGTGCCTGGCCGTCACCAGGAGACAACATGGACATGGCATCCTGTGGGGCCCCAAAGCAGGCAGGGTTTTTCAACATGCTAGCATCCTCCCATCCTTGGGTCTGGAGTGGTCAGTGACCGTGTCACCTTCCGTTCCCTTTGCGTTCCTTCCCTGCGTTGAACCAGAACCCCCAGATGAGAAGGAAGATCTATAGTGATGTTTTGGCTGAACGTTGGTTCTGGAAAGGAAATCCACCTCTTCCCAGGAAGTGTGTGTGTTAGATGCCAACTATTTGCGAAGGGACAGGAGATGACAGTATGGGGTCACCCAGGAATGGGAGCCACTGTTCCCGCTCCTGTTACACTGGAAAGCGCTGAGGCATCTGGATTGGATCTTGGAGTCTGTCTCCATTTTCATGGGTAAAGAATCAGGGCTGGGGTCAAGGGTGAGCCCAGGCCTCGAGTGTGAGCATGCGTGTTCAGCGGGCTGGACTGCAGGGCGCACGGGAAGCAGGGTTGTCCCTGGGGGGTGAGTACTGAGGGGGCGAAAGCCTCCCAGACAGGGCAGGGGTGTGAGCGAAGCAGGCAGGGAGCTGAAGTGGGGTGCTTGTGCGGACTTGCAGACCCTCGGTCAGAGGGGAAACTTGGAACACCTTGGGCAGTTGGGAACTCCATTCGAGAGCAGCCTTTGAAGGTATGGGAGCTGGTGAGTGAGGAGGTGAGAATACATTTTAGACAGGCGGTGCAGACGCGGCCTAGAGGTCGATTTTGATGGTCGTTACTGTAGTGAGGGTGACCTCCCCCCAGCCACAGGTGTGAGGGGCTGGTGACTGGCCGCCAGCGGGGACACACACAGACCCCACTCAGCTGCAGCCCAGGTGGGGTCAGCTCAGGGGCTGCCTGCTAGGGGGCCCCGTGAGAACTTGTTGACCAAACTCTCAAGACCGGCTTGGTCCGGGGCCAGCAGGAATTGTGTGGGTGGGCCGTGACCACTGCACCCTGGCTTTTCCTTATCGTGCACGCCGAGCAGGGCTGGTATTCTTCCAGGACGGCAGGCAGAGGCTGGGACTTCCTGGAGCCTTTTCCTGCCCACCCGGGGCGGGACATGCGGAATCACTGCCGGCTGCCACCTCCCATCCTCCCAGAGGCGACGCCGCTCCTGGCGCAGATGCAGAGAAGCTGCTCTGGGAAGCGCATCCCTGGCGCACCCCTGCCGCACTCCTGCGATTCCTGGAGGCTCGCAGCCCTGTTAGGCCTGCTGTAAAGGGCCGTAATTACCCTTTCAGTTCCTCAAGTACAGCAGTCCAGGTGACACCGCTTTTGTGTTGGGAGAAGGGGCTTGGCAGAAACTCCTGGAGTTGTCACCACCCTCTGTGCCAGCGTGGCTCTTCCTGTCCTCAGAGAGCCTTGGTGGCTGCACAGAAGACAGGGCAGCGGGTGAGGCTGCCGCAGGGAGGTGACAGGGCTCCCTGCTCTGCACTGGGGGTGGGCTGGTGGGCTGTGACACGTGGGGTGGGTCTCCCGGGGCTAAGAGGCAGAGCCCTTGGACCGAGGGTCCACGCTCAGGCCATCCATCGCTGTACAGAGCATCAGCTGTGGGGGACAGGTGAGGCCTGCTGCCCGGAGCTCCCAGCCTCACCTGTCTGAGGACCTGGGCGGCTCCGTGTGGTTGGCGCCATCTCAGTTCCACGCTCCCAGAGCCTATCTTTTCCTAATTCAGAGCCTGGAGGGGAGGCAGGGTCCTTCCGGCTGCAGACGTGTCAGTCTGAAACCCGCTGACGAAGTTGCTGCCCTAGCAGAGACCTGGAGGGTGGATTAAATGAGATGGACTTCATTTCTCTCTCACTTAAAAGCCCAGAGGAAGGCTGGCCGGTGCTGGCGAGTGATAGCGGGGACCTAGGCTTCCCCCAGCTCGTTCTTCTGGTGTGGCCCTCCTGGTCCAAGGTGGTGCTGAAACCCCAACCACCACATCTACAGTCTAGACGTTAGGATGGAGAGGGGACTAAGAAAAAGGAAGCAAAGGGAAACAGCCCTGGGTATCTTTTAAGGAAAAATTCTGGAAGCTACAGTGATGCTCTCTCATACCTCAGTGGTCAGAACCGAGTTACAAACTGAGCCGCAAGGGAATCGGGGAGAGTGGTCTTTATTCTGGGCAACCACGTGGCCAGCTAACATTTGGGAGCTCCGTCACCATGGCAGAACGGGGAGGATGAGTTTGGGGCACACCTAGCTGTCCGCCTTCCCCTCCGGGGAGTGGGTTCCTGCCTGCGGCATCCGTGGGTGACTGGCTCTTGGAATGACCTTTCCCCTTCCAGCTGGCCAGGGTGGGTGGCCTCAGCAGCACGATCCTTGCACATCACAGCTCGTACAACATGAGGTCAGTAGGCTGACGGAGTGACCCACCCCAGAGTGCCTGGGCCACAGGTTTCGCTAACAGGTGATTGCTTCTGGGCGGGGCTGCACCCACACCCTTTAGCCAGAGGCAGAGACGGCGCTGAACCTGGATCCAATTCAAACCAAGTACAGGAGCCTCCCAGAAGTTGAACACCGCCTGCTGCCGGTGGCTTGCGGGGAGCGGGGGGCTGCGTCACCAGCCAAGATTGCTGGACACGCATCTGCAGGCCTCTTCTCTCGTGGGCACCTGCTTTGCCGCCTAGGGCCGGGGTTTTGAGGTGGAAGCCCCGAGACCGAGGCCTGGCTCTGCCGCCCTAGGCCAAGTGATCCTGGGCAAGGCTCTAGCCGGCTCCTGAACTGGCCAGAGCGATGGCCGAGAAAGCTGGGCTGTGATTGGAGATTGTGGGTTTGTGTCCTTGGCCCTGGGGGCAGCAGGGGGTGGAGGGTCTCAGGCCACAAGGCAAAGGGCTCAGAAGCCCTTCCGAGACGGCTGCTGATGAGGTGTGGCTGCCCCGGCAGCTCCCACACATGCGCTCTGGGGGTGACAGATGGCCATCTGGACGCCGGGCCACCCCGGGGAGGGGGGGTGCACACCGCGATCGAGCCTCTCTGCCTGTGGTTTTATGGGAATTTAATCAGGGCTCATCTTGCAGGCCGTTTGCAGGCTGGATTGAAATGGAGTAATCTAGACACCAAGCAAAGAGAAAGTGACATTCCGTAGAGCCTGGGAGACACGATCCCCGCAGAGCAGCCGCCTCGGGGTGGGGGTGTGTGGTCG
>NW_021145616.1:0-75000 GCF_002837175.3 Physeter macrocephalus
ACAAGTAGTCGGAACATTGAAAGATTACTCTTAATTAAAGAAAAACCAGATGTATCAAGTTAATGAGTTTAAGTACTTTTCTATGTAACAAAAGATGCAGGAGTCTGGGCTTTTTTGGGGAGGGGGTCCTTATTGAAATCATTCCTTTGATATGCACCTTAACTATCTAGGGCCAGTATTCTGTTTTTCTCCATCCTGAATCCCCTCGGGGTGCACCCTTGCAGGTGGCTGCAGTGGCTGATAGCCCCAGCATCCTTTGTTTACTGATACGACAGGCAATATTCTTTGTCCTCAGTGCCTCCTCTTGGTCATAAATTAGATCAATGTTTTTGGGAGGCATTCCATGACCAGTTTTGTCCCACATTGCTAGGAAGACACATTCCTAGATCAGGGGAAGATTCTGTTTATAAGCCAATGTGTTGATTTTTGGATTAGGCCCTGTTAATAATCTAAAATTCTCTGGATCACCTGTCTTACTCATCTGTTAGGATCCAGGAAATGTTTTCCCTTGTTGCTTCTTCCCATATCTAGAGTTGCATTATTACAGTTATTCTATGTAGAGTTACATATATGGTCAACTGTCTCAAGACTTTTAGCCATGGTTACACATTGTGTAATACAGGGGAATCTTATAAAATAGACAGGAGGACTTCCCTGGTGGTCCAGTGGTTAAGACTCTGTGCTTCCAGTGCAGGGGACACGGGTTTGATCCTTGGTCGGGGAACTAAGATCCTGCATGCCACACGACGTGGCCAAAAGAAATAATAAAATAGACAGGATACGTATTATAGCTAGTAATGTTAATCAGATCGTGGTACAGCAGAGAGAAACACAAGGCATAAACAATTTGGAAACAAAGAGAACAAATTAAAATAATGATTAGTATAAATTGTTGTAATCTGGTCACAATAAACCATCAAGTCAGGACTTCCCTGGTGGCCCAGTGGTTAAGAATCCACCTGTCAATGCAGGAGACATGGGTTTGAGCCCTGGTCCAGGAAGATCCCACATGCCACGGAGCAACTAAGCCCGTGCGCCACAGCTACTGAGCCTGCGCACTAGAGCCTGTGAGCCACAGCTGCTCAGCCCACGTGCCACAACTACTGAAGCCCACGCACCTAGAGCCTCCTCAATGAGAAGCTCGTGCACCACAACAAAGAGTAGCCCCCGCTCGCCACAACTAGAGAAAGCCCATGCACAGCAATGAAGACCCAATGCAGCCAAAAATAAATTTATTTTTTAAAAAAAACAGGGGCTTCCCTGGTGGCGCAGTGGTTGAGAGTCCTCCTTCCAATGCAGGGGACACGGGTTTGTGCCCCGGTCCGGGAAAATCCCACATGCCACGGACCGGCTAGGCCAGTGAGCCACATGGCCGCTGAGCCTGTGCTCCGCAACGGGAGAGGCCACAACAGTGAGAGGCCCGCGTACCGCCAAAAAAAAAAAAAAAAAAAAAAAGCCATCAAGTCCACAGGAGAGAGCCAGCTGGAGAAGCCAAATTCTGGATGGATCAGGTAGAAAGATAAATGTTTCATCTTTGTTTACAAATGTATACTTTATCAACTTGCTTTAGATCATAGCCTAAGAAGAAAGGTTTCCTGGAAAACAAAGATTAAAAGCCAGTATATTTCAGAAAATTGTAAATCATATTAGTTCATTCAGTTCCATGTAATTAATTGCTGTTGATCTGGATGAAGTCATCAAGTTTTTCATTAGAGTTTTGTAATTTCTTACCCAAGTCAGTGGTATGATCTAAAAGTTATCAAAAACTTACATTTGTCAAAAAGTTCTTTTTATTTATTTATTTATTTTGGCCATGCCACATATCGTATGGGATCTTAGTTCCCTGACCAGAGATCGAACCTGCGCCCCCTGCAGTGCAAGCACGGAGTCTTAACCACTGGACCGCCGGGGAAGTCCCAGAAAGTTCTTTTTATGAATCTTCTTGAAGATCTTCATTTTATAAAAGCTCCAGAGTAAAACAGTGGTTGTCTATAAACCACAAAAGACTTAAAATGGCGTGGTTAAAGATCTGGTTACAATAGATAGCTAGTGGGAAGCAGCCACATAACACAGATCAGCTCTGTGCTTTGTGACCACCTAGAGGGGTAGGATAGGGAGGGTGGGAGGTAGACGCAAGAGGGAGGAGATATGGGGATATATATATATGTATAGCTGATTCACTTTGTTATAAAGCAGAAAGTAACACACCATTGTAAAGCAATTATACTCCAATAAAGATGTTAAAAAGAAAAAAATCTTGGGCTTCCCTGGTGGCGCAGTGGTTGAGAGTCCGCCTGCCGATGCAGGGGACACGGGTTTGTGCCCCGGTCCGGGAAGATCCCACATGCCGCGGAGCGGCTGGGCCTGTGAGCCATGGCCACTGAGCCTGTGCGTCCGGAGCCTGTGCTCTGCAACGGGAGAGGCCACACAGAGAGAGGCCCGCGTACCACGAGAAAAAAAAAAAAAATCTGATTACAGTGTAATTGACAAGAAACTTGGATATTTCTGTGATGTACAGCATTTTAAGATAATAACTAGGGCTTCCCTGGTGGCGCAGTGGTTGAGAATCTGCCTGCCGATGCAGGGGACATGGGTTCGTGCCCCGGTCCGGGAACATCCCATATGCCGCGGAGCGGCTGGGCCCGTGAGCCATGGCCACTGAGCCTGCGCGTCCGGAGCCTGCGCTCCGCAACAGGAGAGGCCACAACAGTGAGAGGCCCTTGTACCGCCAAAAAAAAAAAAAAAAGATAATAACTAAATTATGACTGATAATATTACACCAGGAATTTTAGGATTCCATATAAATTTTGGAATAGCTATATTAATGACGTTTACCCATACAATATAACCTAAGGTTTGTCTCCAATCAGTTGTCAATATTTCTTAAGTAATTTAAACATACCAAATAAGCCAACGTTTAAATTTGTCTCTGAGATGCCTCCGGGTTTCTTTGAAGCATCCCAGTTAGCTGGAGGTTAAAATTACTTTAGTTAGAATTTGTTACTTGTAAGCTTGTCAAAAATATCAAAAAGGTTTCAAAACACATGGTCGCATAGGATTATAGGTCACTGTGAAACAATACTTATTCACTTAACCAAAGTGACAAAAGATTTCAAAAACAAATACAGATCATTTAAAGGGTATGAACTAGATTTTGAGTGAGGGAGCCTTTCTAGCAGTTTGAGTTTTAAAAGTCCTTTTTCTCTTTTTTCCTTGGTTTCAGATTTTACCTGATTGAGCTAATTAGGCTCAGCCTCAAGTCATTGTGAGCTGTATTTATATTTTTGATTTGTAGAGATTTGCAAGACAAAGACAGTTGCTTTTAATTCTCCAAAGAACTGGTTTGCTGCTTAAATGATATTAAAAGCTTGATTTGCCCAACTGTATTTTCTTTATTTGCTTTTTTATATCACTGAGAAGATTTCCAACTAAACTGAAATTCATGAGTTCTGTGTTCTAGAATTTTAGGGTTTAACTTAACCATGCCTTTAAAAGCTTGCATAAGACATTCAACAAAAGTCCACTTTCTAAGTTCACAAGTTAAATCCAGAGCAAAATCTCTATTATTATTTTTATTAGTCCTTGAATATTGCTCCCAGTTTTTAATTTATGTTGTGCAGGCCCAGGTAACCCTGTTGGTTTACTTTAGTGTGTTTAATTATATTTCCTGAGGGGCAGATTTATATGCCCTGTGTTATATCAGGCAAGGAAGCATTCCCCAGTAAAACATGTCTTTCCCATAATATAATTAGGCAAAAGACATGTAACCATCTTATATAAAGCTCATTTAGTACCAATGTTTATAAACTTTTGTCTCCATTCTTTCAACTTTTATACCTTTAACTTTAGTTTCTATTAGGACCCCATCAACAAACCTTGGTCTTATAAGGAGTGCAGAAGCCTTTCTTTTTATGCTGACCATATAAAATAGTATTTTTGTATAAAAGGCACTGGGGGGCTTCCCTCGTGGTCCAGTGGTTGAGAATCCGCCTTCCAGTGCAGGGGACGCGGGTTCGATCCTTGGTCGGGGAACTAAGATCCTACATGCCATGTGGCAACTAAGCCCGTGTGCCACAACTAGAGAGCCCGCAAGCCACAGCTACTGAGCCAACGCACGACAGCTAGAGAGAAGCCCGTGCACCGTAACGCAGATCCTGCGTGTTGCAACCAAGACCTGATGCAGCCAAATAAATACATAAATATTTTTAAAAAATAAAAGGCACTGGGGTTCCCAGTAAGGGGCTGAGCCAAGGGACTCAGACCCTTTGTAAATCTTTTTTAAAAAAATATTTATTTATGTTGCCACACGCGAGATCTTCGTTGCAGCACGTGGGATCTAGTTCCCTGACCAGGGATGGAACCCGGGCCCCCTGCACTGGGAGTGCGGAGTCTTAGCCACTGGACCACCAGGGAAATCCCTGTCAATCTTTTAATTTGATTAATTGGCCTATATGTTGCCCCAAGTAATTGTTGGTCAGATATCTCAATGAAATTTTCTTCCAGCCTTTTAAACATACATTTTTTTTTTAATTGGGATAAATAGAGCAGACTTGTTTGGGGCCCCTTAATGTTGAAGATCAATGGGAATCCCTAAAGGGGGCTAAAGCCCATCCAACTTTAGGTAGTATTGTACCAAAACCTTTTGTTTTAGTCCCATTAACGTCCATTTCATTTATTCCATTTCTTAAAAACCATCTAAAGACTTCTTATCTTTTGGGACAAGTCCCTTAAAAATTTCCACCTTGTTGGAGAAAAGTTTCTAGACCTTCCCTTCAGTTTTTTCTTATTTCCCTGTTAATGAACCTAATTAACATTATTGATTTTTTTTTTTTTTTTTTTTTAGCATCTATAACACCCATTGAGGGGAAGCAGAGACCAGGAATAAGGCTTCCCAAACCAGTTTTTTGTTTGGTTTAAACTAAAGGAGCTCTTAGGTTAACCATTATATATATTTTTCCACCTTCTAATTTGGTTTTTCCATGGGTCCCAATAAAACAGCTGTTTATAATGAGACTCTCTAAAGATTTACCAATTTAGAGTTTTTCCAATTTAAAAGACCTGTCGTCTGGCCATTAATGAGATATCTTAATTGTGATTCAGACCAATAGGACGAAAGAAGCATCCCCACAAGAGAGTGCGAAGGATGCCACCTAACCAAGATACAGAAGGTTTACTCCCAAAAATAGCCCAAGAAAGTAAAGGGCTTTGTTGTACAGGCTGACGCAGCAAAAGTTAAAATTTAAAATGGCAAAAAGCCCCTGAGAGTTCGCACAGTCCAGAAAAAGACTGCTCAGAATCTCAGTCTGTTCAGTTGGCTGCAATATATATGTACCTTCTGGATGGCAGAGACCAAGTTCTCACAAAACACAACACACATACTCAAGCGCACTCGCACACTTAAGAAGATCAAGTAGAACATTTACATCTCAGACACTGGGAGAGACTTGCACGTTCCCCCAGAAGGGCTTTTATTTCTTTAAGGTCAGAATTCTGAAAAGATGGTTTATCAAGCTGCTTTCTCTAACTTAACTGCGTATGCAGTAAAAGAGCCCCAGGGCTTCCCTGGTGGTCCTTCCTCCCTTCTACTACGGGGGTGCGGGTTTGATCCCTGGTCCCGGAAGTTCCGCATGCCGTGAGATGCAGCGAAAAAAAAAAGCCCCATATGGGCTATTTTCAGGGCAAGATTTCCTTTAATTCCCAATTAAGTGAGTACTTGTAAGTATAAGTTTTGTACATACATAGACTTGGCGAGAGTGTTTAATTGGAGGCAAAGACGTTAGGCCAGCCTCTCACCTAATCACCCAGTCCAGACTCCTTGTTGTCTCAGCTGAGCAACTCCCAGTCTTTCCATCTGGTTTCCCCAGTAGCTTTCAACTGGGCAGTTAGACACTGCCAGATAAAACTCAGGATCATCAACCAATAATCAGGAGATTCAAGAATCACCCAAATTCGTCTGGACTCTCCAAGGAGGCAGACAGGCCCAAGAGGCCTCTGCTGGTACCAGGCCCTAGATCCTCTTAGAGTTCGGGCAAAGGATAGAGTTCTGCTCTGGGTCTCTTCGTGGTCACCAAAATTGTTGACTGAAAAAAAATGCACAACCTAAAAGTTGAGAATTATGTTTTATTCGGTGGTCTCGCCGAGGACTTAAGCCAGAAGACATCCTCTGAGATAGCTCTGAGGGACTACTCCGAAGAAGTAAGGGAGGAGCCAGGATATGTAGGAATTTTGCAAAAAAAACCAGGTAGTCAGAACATCAAAAGATTAGTGTTAAAAGCCAGACATCTTGGGCTTCCCTGGTGGCGCAGTGGTTGCGCGTCCGCCTGCCGATGCAGGGGAACCGGGTTCGCGCCCCGGTCTGGGAGGATCCCGCATGCCGCGGAGCGGCTGGGCCCGTGGGCCATGGCCGCTGGGCCTGCGCGTCCGGAGCCTGTGCTCCGCAACCGAAGAGGCCACAGCAGGGGGAGGCCCGCACACCACAAAAAAAAAAAAAAAAAAAAAAAAAAAAAAACAGACATCTCAAGTGAAAGAGTTTAGCACTTTTCTATGTGTGGAATGATTTAAGAGTCTAGGCTTGTTGAAATCATTCCTTTGATATGCACCTTAACTGTATAGCACCAGTATTGTTTTTCTCCATCCTGAATCCCCTCTGGGTATACAGTTGAGGGTGGCTGATGGCTTGATGGCTGTAGCATCCTTTATTTACTGATACGGCAGGCAACACTCTTCATCCAGGAGATCCAGAGAATTTTAGATTATCAACAGGGCCTGATCCAAAAATTAGCAAATTGAGTAGCCTATCAGCAGAATCTTTGCCTGAGCTACGAATCAGCCTTCCTAGTGCCATGGGACAGAATTGGTCATGAAATGCCTCCCAATTGTTGGTCCAGTTTATAACCTAGAAGGAGGTGCTGAGGACAAAGAATGTCACCCGCCTTATCACTAAACAAAGGATGTTGGGGCCATCAGCCACTGCAGTCACCCCCCAACAGTGCACCCTGAGGGAAGTCAGGATGGAGAAACAGAATACTGGCCCTAGATAGTTAAGGTACAAATCAAAGGAATGATTTCAGTAAACCCAAATTCTGGTGTCTTTGCATACATAGAAAAGCACTAAATTCATTAACTTGAGACATCTGGTTTTTATTTAATTAGCAGTAAGTTTTTGGTGTTTGACTACCTGGCTTTTGGGGTTGTTTTTTTGTTTGTTTTGTTTGTTTGCAAAAACTCCTATACATCCTGGCTCCTCCCTTACCTCTTCGGAACATCCCTCAGAGCTGAGAGGCTGTGTCCTGCGCTTAAGTCCTCAGTAATGCCCCAAATAACACACAGTTCTCAACTTTTAGGTCGTGCATTTTATTTTTCAGTTGACACAATTTAAATTGTATATCTCTGATTATAACTTGTATATTTTTTTTTTTTTTTTTTTTTTTTAACCCGGTTCCCCTGCATCGGCAGGCGGACGCGCAACCACTGCGCCACCAGGGAAGCCCGATACTTTTGATCTTAAAAACTGAGTTGTTTAAAGAAAAATTATAATAGTTTCAGTGTATGCAGAATCGTGCCAGTGATACTCGAATGACTGAAGTTTGGAAAATGCACAAGAAATAACTTTCCAGCATGAAGGAGAGTCATGAAGTCTTATTTTGAGTAACTTATCTTTCTGCCTAGAGGGGTAAATAAAATATCCTTTCTTAAAAAATGTGAGTGGGAATATTTATTTAGAATAAGAAATCTTTACAAATTAATGGTTTTTAAAAGCTGACAGATACCACAAGCATTACAAAATCCAGGAAAATAATGTATTTTTTAATTGACTTCCTGACATAAAATGTTCTTTTTTAAGCTTTGAATTTTATGACAGTGTAGGCTACCCTGGGAGAACGAGAAACAGGGAATCGAGAGAGTACCCCAGTATTGGTTATCATAAGAGGGACCTCAGTTTCTATGTGTGTGTCCCCCCCCTCCCCGAATATAACGCCTGGCTTTTTTTTTTTTTTTTTTTTCCTCCTTTTTCCCCACAGGTTCAGGCCCCTCCGGTCATTCCTGCAACTCCCCCACCTACAGCAGTACCTGAGGTGGCTTCTGGAGACACTGCAGATATCATCCTGGCTGCTGCAGAACAGAGCTTCACTGAGCTTGGGCTGGGGTCATACACCCCAGTGGGACTGATCCAGAGCTTACTGGAATTTATGCATGTTAACCTAGGCCTACCTTGGTGGGGGGCCATTGCTGCATGTAAGGGGGATATATCTTGTACAACAGTAGAGGAAATGGGGGCTTAGGGTTAGAACTTTATTTATTTTTGGCTCTGTTGGGTCTTCATTGCTCCACGCGGGCTTTCTCTAGTTGCGGCGAGCGGGGCTACTCTTCGTTGAGGTGCGCAGGCTTCAGTAGTTGTGGCGCGCGGGCTCAGTAGTTGTGGCTCACGGGCTCTGGAGTGCAGGCTTAGTAGCTGTGGCTCACGGGCTCTGGAGTGCAGGCTCAGTAGTTGTGGCGCACAGGCTTAGTTGCTCCGCGGTATGTGGGATCTTCACAGACCAGGGCTCGAACCCGTGTCCCATGCATTGGCATGCAGATTCTTAACCACTGTGCCACCAGGGAAGCCCCGTCCCTTGGCTTTTGCGACAATCTTTGTAGATTTTCTTCCTGTCTTTCTGACCACACCCTCCCATCTCCATTGCTCAGTACTCTACCTGCCCCTTTAGTGCTGGGATTCCAGGTTCCATCCTTAGCTCCCTTCTCTGTCCACTTCACACCATTCATCATAATGTTGATAAAGCCTAAACCTGTATCTTCACCTGGTCTCTTCTCAGCCCAGGCCCACTTGCTTACCCACAGATACCATCAACTAAATAAATATTTGTTGAAATGATCAAGAAATGTGACGTGTAAGAAAAGAAATAGGAGGGAGCTAAAGCAGTAGGCCACCAGATTACCTCCTGCTGCAGGCATTTCTAGGACAGTGGCTTTCAAACTTCATTCCTGTGAGCCCCAGAGTTCTGTAAAAGTGCTTCTGAGCAAAGCAAAGGCCAAAGCTTGAACAATCCTATAGTCAGACTACCTCCTCACCCAGGGCAGCTTGATTTTGTTACGTATATTGGGGTTACACTTAGAGTTGGGGAAAAAAGGAGTCCATTGATCATAGAAAAGTTTGGAAACCATTGATCTACAAAAGTGGCTTCTGTCACCGTTTTGTTCAAGGAAACAAGATTCCTGGTCATTTGCCTAGAGAAGTTAATGCCAGACTTTTGACGTCAAAGCAGAAGACTGAGCCTCGAAGGAACTAAGTCATACCCGTACCCTTTGTTTTGGGGCCCTTTGGGCACGAGTCACAGGGTGGAAAAGTCTGGGCTAAGAGACCCTTTCAGTGAGGACCTAAAAACCTTCAGCCTTCTAGCTGCAGAATGGCTTGAATTTCACTCCAGTCTTAGTTCGTGTTTTCCAGGTACAGTCCTTGCCCGCTGCCTGGTGTTTCCTCTCATCGTGAAGGGCCAGCGAGAGGCAGCTAACATCCACAACCACTTGCCAGAGATTCAGAAGTTTTCCGCTCGAATCAGAGAGGCCAAGTTGACAGGAAACCACACTGAATGTGAGTCAGTTGCAGGATGAGCATGGGTGAGGACCACATTTGCGCTTTCCCTGACATTCAGCTCAGGTGGGGGGAACAGCCTAAATCAGGAGTTGCTACAGTTGGGCAAGTTCTAAGATTTACCTGCTTCTTAGGCTTAATGCTTCCAGTGACTGGCCAGGGTCAGTTAGAAGTCTCATGGGCCAGGTGATGAGGATGGTCACCTCCTCCAACCTAGCTGTTAGCTCAACTGTTAGCCTCCACTCCCTTCACAGTTTACAGGGCCTCCTCGGAGATGACGTTCTACCAGAAAAAGCATGATATTAAACTCTTTAGACCGCTCATTCTACCTCTGACTCAGGTGAGCAAAAAACATTTCCCTTCTTTAACTTCATCACAATCAATCAGGTTACTCCTCTGTGTTTCCCATGCCCTAGACGCCCAAAAAAGCATGTGGTGGTGATACTATGCTACGTGGGTTTCAGTAATGGAGTAATTAAAATGTCCCTTCTACTAAAGGGTCCTGACACTGTTTATCCTGTGTCATAGGCCCCGATCTTCATCTCCTTCTTCATTGCCTTGAGAGAAATGGCTAACCTTCCCGTGCCCAGCATGCAGACAGGTGGCCTCTGGTGGTTCCAGGATCTCACACTATCTGACCCCACTTACATATTACCTCTGGTGGTCACTGCTACGATGTGGGGTGTCCTTGAGGTAAGCCCAGTTTCGCCGAGTTGCCAGGCCTGCGGAATGGGGAGTGAGGGGAAAGTAGTTGTATAGAATGGTCATTCTTCACTCCCTGGAGAAATAGAGTTGATGGGTAAGAAATCTGAGCCACGTTCAACTAAAATTGCCATGCATTTACTCTTCTCCCCCTGCCTCTTTTTTTTTTTTTTTTTTTTTTTTGCAGCTAGGTGCTGAAACTGGCATGCAAAGTTCTGACCTTCAGTGGATGAGAAATTTTATCAGATTGATGCCCCTGGCAGTCTTACCCATAACTATCCATTTCCCCTCGGTAGGTAATGTCTTAGGGGCTGGCTCCAAGTCTCCCGGCAAGCTGACCAGGGACGCAGCTTCTGAGTACCTTCTCTTCCTTCTCATTCAGGCAGTGTTCATGTACTGGCTCTCCTCCAACATGTTTTCCCTGGGCCAGGTGGCCTGCCTCCGTATTCCAGCTGTACGCACTGTACTTAAAATCCCCCAGCGTGTTGTGCATGACTCAGACAAATTACCTCCCCAGGAAGGCTTCATAAATAGCTTCAAAAGAGGTAAGGGCCTGTCCTCCATGAATAGGACCCGGGGAGAGTGGCCTAGAAGTGGGTACGGGACCAACTGCCTTACTCCTTTTTACACAGGCTGGAAGAATGCCGAAATAGCACATCAGCTACAGGAGCGTGAACGACGCATGAAGAATCACTTGGAGCTAGCAGCCAGGGGTAAGTAACCCTTGCAGGCTAAATTCTGTCATTTGTTTCTTCCTTTCCTTTGTTCATCGAGATTGGTTTTCTCTTCTTCCCCCAGGTCCCTTACGACAGACCTTTACCCACAACCCTCTGCTACAGCATGGAAAGAATGGACCTCCCAACACCCCCAATAGCAGCAGCAACAAACCAAAGTCAAAGCATCCCTGGAGTGACACACTTGGCTGAATTCTCTTCCCTGCTCATACTGGCAGGAACACTCTCTCTCTTCAGAGACTCAGCCTTAGAACGAGAACTGATGCTGGGTCCTTGCCCCAGACCTAGAAACTGTGGGACATGTTGATGTTCATTTTAAAAGTGGATTCCACTACAGACTCTTCCACCTAAGTGTCAAAGAACACTGGGGAGCCAAGTGATCTTCCCATCATCTGAGTTAGTAAACTTCTGTACTGCATGCTGCTCCCTGACACTTATTAAACAGGGAAATGGACTGAGTGCTTCAGAGAAAAGAATAGGTTGGGTGGTGATTGTTCTCGTTGGCCCATGCTTTTAGGAGGCGTCTCAGTGTTGTAACCTGGCATTAAGGGCTTAGATGTGTTGTCCCATCCGTACTTGCTTTGTGGGCAGAGGTATGCGTGGTAAGTGGAAACTGTATCTGGAGGAACCACATTCATTTACCCCAAGATTACCTATAAAATATCCTTCAAGAAGTAGATATGCTTAAGTTTTTAGTGATAATTAAGAGGAATGGAAGTTGATAAAGCTTTTATCGAACAACCTAGCATTTTGCTACAGCAGCTTAGGTGTTCTCTTGTGTAGAGACTGGTTGCATCAGCCTTCAGCAACTGGCTCGAGAGAGAAGAAATACTCAGATTCTTTCAAGCATAAGATTGGTTTTTTTGGTTGGTTGGTTTGTTTGTTTTTTGCGGTACACGGGCCTCACTGTTGTGGCCTCTCCCGTGGCGGAGCACAGGCTCAGCGGCCATGGCTCACGGGCCCAGCCGCTCCACGGCATGTGGGATCTTCCCGGACCGGGGCACGAACCCGTGTCCCCTGCATCGGCAGGCGGACTCTCAACCACTGCGCCACCAGGGAAGCCCCATAAGATTGTTTTTAGTCTTCCTGCCAGGCTAATGGGAGCTGTCCTTGAGACACTATATAAAAATGAAGCCATTCAGAGCTCAGGAACATACCCTTTTATTGTCTAGCACCTTTGACAGTTTCACGTCTCTCTAAAGGAGACGGGAAGTTTGGAGCATTATTGGGTCTTTCAGTGGGAAAGAGGAGTGGGCAGGCACACTGGAGGTGAGTGGAATGGCCACTGGAACATCCAAGCCCACACCTGGCATGCTCCCCATCACAGTCTGCTTTATTGTCCCTTTAAAAGAAATACGGAACAATATGTAGCAAAACAAATAAATTACTCTCCATCTCAGAAAGCAAGTTCGGAGGTGGTTGAAGCTGCCTAAGAGGCTTCTGGACAGACGCCTCCAAAGAAGTGAGCTTTTCAGCTTCCTTCGCTCCAGCCAGTAGGAGATGAGGCCCCTGCTTCCCACATCTCAGGATTTCTTGTGGTGTCTAGTTAGACTTGGGATCTTGTTGCTTGGGCATCTCTCCTCCATCTTCCAAATCCATCTCTGCAGCAACTGACATACATAGGACCTGGAGATACCACGTAGCAGATGCTAACAAAGAGAAGTTTGAGTCAAAACTGAGAAGAGGTCAACTGGGCTGAGTTCAGGTGGCACTGAATGGGGCTGGGCCCAAGGGGACAATTACAGTTAAGCCTCAACAACAGGTGGGAGCTATGGCAAAAAAAAAAAAAAAACCAGGCTGTACAATACCTGAGCCGACTTGAGGATCCAAGGCTTACCCACAATCCTGCGGAGGCAAAGAGGTCGTTTGTGTTCTGGCACTCTGATGATGAAGAAGTAAAAGGGCAAGCCTGAGAGGGCAATGCCAATGCCGATGAGGGAGTTGATGGTATCACTGTAGAGTGGGACAGCCACCAGGAAGATGGTGCAGAAGCAGAAGACAATGGGGAAGAAAAGGCTGAGCTAAGGGCACAGAAGAAACAAGTGGAGGTTAGACAGCTCAGGGTGGACAGCCAGGACAACCCCACCTCCTGTGAACAGCAGAGCACTGAGTGTTCTTGTCATCCCCTTCCTCTCAACTCGGAACCACCCTCAAGTTCCAGGCAAAGGTTTCTGAATAAATGTAAGAATCCCCTGGAGTGGGTGCAGCAGAGCTGGGATGGAGAGGTCCTACCTTGAGAGGACGAGGCCTATCAGGCTCCTTCCAGCGCAGATAAAGCTGACCCACGATAGAGAGCCCCACGAAGAACCAGTAGCTGAAGCTGTAGTAGTTAATGAGCTGGAAGATGTCCTCCACACTCAAGTAGATCAGCGCCATGAGACCCTGCAGGCACAAGCCCATATCGGCTCCCCTCAAGGCTTGTCACGCAAGGCACTTGCCAGTCCCCTTTATCTCCCACAAATCCACCCCCTTGTCAAGTCCTCAGTCTCCCCAACTGTCCTTTTCTGTTCCCACCCCGTTTACCACCTTAGTTTCAACACCTTGCTCCTTTCCTATTAAGTCAGTAGCTTTTTTCAGCCCATTCTTCAAACCCTTGCCAGGTTAATCCTCTGTACAGCACAGCTCAAAACAGTTCCTCAAATAGCTTTTGCCCCAGAGCCTCTCCAGAATGGCTCCAACATACAATTCCAGCTTTTACCTTCTGCTACCCAACTCCATACTGCTTAACCTCCGGACATTCTGATGCTGTTTCTCTCAACCTAAAGCCCATCCATCACTACCATTTGCAACCCTAACCTTAAAAATCCACTTCAAATTCACTTTCTCCAGGAAGTCTTTCCTCGTTCACCCTCTACCCCCACAGAGTGACCATTTCTTCCCTTGAACACTACATCACTGTCTGCCACGGCAGTCGTTAGAGTGTATTCCGTGAACTTTATGCCTCATCCTGGGCCAGAGGAGGTCACCATTCCTTAGAGAATATGGATTCTCTCAAGAACCACTGCAGCAGGGACTTCCCTGGTGGTCCCGTGGGTAAGACTCCACGCTCCCAATCAGGGGGCCTGGGTTCGATCCCTGGTCGGGGAACTAGATCCCACATGCATGCCACAACCAAGGGTCCGCATGCCGCAACAAAGACCCAGCACAGCCAAAATAAATTTTAAAAGAAACCCAACCCTGCAGCGGTTATAGCACAGTGCCTTGCCCACAATGGATGGTCCATTTCTATTAGAATCTTCTTTAGAGCTTCTGGGGAGCTAAGAACTGTTTTATCTGCTGTTACTAAAGTTCCCCCACAATCTGGCTTTCAGCCCCAGTCTTGAGACCACTTACATTGAAGAGCAGAGCCGGCACTGGTGTGAACCGCTCAACATGAATCATGCAGATGGCATCAGGGAGGTGGCCTTCTCTTGAGCCCACAAAGAAAAGCCTATTTTGGGTAAGATAGGAGAGGCTGAGAAACTTGTGGGGCGTGGGTGTGGCCTGGTCCTTGTGCCACAAGGCCCTCCCTCTCTGGCATCCCCTCCTTCAAAAGGGTTTCAATATTTTGGAATGGAGTTCAATGCTGAAGATTTGTAAGAACTGGAGGCTGCTGATGCGAACAAGGCCAAAGGGTTGTGACTGTCACTTGGGGATCACGGTGACTAAAGTCAGGGTCCTGTAAGTCCTGCCCTGCCCTGCCATAGCTCTTCACTTTACCCCTCAGTAAAAGGTGACACTCATACCTAGACGCAGCCACAATGGAGGCATTGAGGCCACCAAAGCAGGATAACGCAACCGCCACTGGAATGGTCCAGTTGAACATTCCAAAAATCTGGTCTGCAAATGTCTAAGGGAAAGGGATGGAAAAGAGTCATTAGCAGGACCTAACGGGGATGGAAGGCAAGGACAAGCATGGCCCCTGGTGCCCCCTACTAGCAACCCAACCCTTCTTCCACAGCAGGGCTAACAGGACCTCGCAAGCCCAGCACTCTAGGCATACTCTTTTCAAGGACTACCTGCTTTCTGGGACTTTTTGAAGAGCAGCACGATACCCAAAGCCCACAAACACACCCTCACCCTTCTGCTAGTGAAAATCCTTTACCACAGCAACAGCCTCGCTGGCCAGGATGTCTCTCATGTCGAGCACGGTGTAATAGGCCACATTGGTTAAGATGTAGATGATGGTGACAATGGGCATGGAAATGCCAATGGAGAGGGGCAGATTCCTGCAGCCAAACAGAATAGTGGATATATTAGCCCCACAGTCTCCTCCCCACTGTCCTTTCATTCTCAGACTCTGCCCCACTAATCCGGGGATGGGGCCTCCGGTGGCATTTCCCCAGGGCTTTTGCCTTTGAAGTTGCCTAGGATAGGATAGGATAGTGGCTTAAGCACTGAACTCAAGAACCAAAGAGCATCAGGGAAAGGAACATCACATTCAGAGAAAGGCCTCCACAAAAAAAGGAAAAAGGATTAATAGATGACTGTGTCACAGCATGATAATAGCACAGGAAAGTTTTGTTTGTTTTACTCTAGTATCAGGATTACTGATACTAAAGTATCAGGATTCCTCTAGTATCAGGATTCCTCCTCTAAGACTGTCAACACTGAAAAATTTGTATTAAGGTTAAATATGAAAGAAGAAATTATAGAGGGAAACTGAAATCTAACCTCTCCAGAGAATAATATCGGTCCTCAGTAGAAAGAACAATATGTGTATCTGAACAAGCAATCTGGGAAATATGTTCACCCCACCCGCTTACTCAGTTTGAGAGCTTTGAGTGCCATCCTAACCAGAGGCCAAGAGAAAAACATAAAGACTTCTCAAGGTCCCTCTGGCCCAATAAAGCCATGATCTTTATAAACGTTCTTCACAGTGAGATGGAGAAAAAAAGGAGAGGGGCAAATACTCATGTCATTCAGTTTCTTTCCGGTAGGTGGAAGCACCACCCAGGCCTCGATCTGCTATTATCTGCTCCCAGGGTTGCAGCACTAGATGTGTATCAGGAATACTCTCTCAAAGCCAAAAGGTGTTTATTATTTTTATTTTGACTTAGAAATTTATAGAAACCTCACTCCCTGGCAAATGTTAGGTCCTAGAATCATTGAATTTCAGAGCCAGGAAAAGCTCTAGAGATCGTATAATTCAACCCTCTCAATTACAGATAAGGAGCAGGCAGAGATGGCAGGGGATTCCCTCAAGGTCATCCAACAAATCAGTGGAAAGACAGGTCCAGGCCCTTTGACTCTCTGCCCAGAGTTCTTTTTACTCTGCGTGACTACAGAGCAATTCAGAGTAAAGATGGTGTCCTGAAACAAACAATACCACAATTCTAAGTCCGTATGAATTTGAGAAACAAGGAAGGGATCAGAAGGGAAAGGAAGGTTTCTGGTAGTCTATGACCAAAGTTAGATATATGGGAATAAGGGTGGGTGAAAAATCTATCAAGGAAAATGTTCTGTTGTTTGTTGTGTTTTTTTTGCGGTACGCGGGCCTCTCACTGTTGTGGCCTCTCCCGCTCCAGAGGTGCGGGCTCAGCGGCCATGGCTCACGGGCCCAGCCGCTCCGCGGCATGTGGGATCTTCCCGGACCGGGGCACGAACCCGTGTCCCCTGCATCGGCAGGCGGACTCTCAACCACTGTGCCACCAGAGAAGCCCCCAAGGAAAATGTTTTTTTTATTTTAATTAAAAATTTTTTAAAAAGCACACACGAGCACATGGTACAACTTGCTTTGATTAATGCAGAAATGCATGAACAAATGAGAAAAGGCCTGTGAAGAAAAATTTTTTTTTAACACATGAGAAAGTTCACCTCTTAGCTCTGCTACTGTGATCATGGACAAGTTACTTCTCTGGGCCTCTGGCCTCCAGTCTATTAAAATGACACTGATAAAATCAACCAGTTGTGGTATGCTGTCTGGCACACAGTAGGAGCTCAATAAATGATTGCTATCATTGCCATGGAAAGTTGATGGTGAGGTACCTACCTCTCAGGATTCTTGATCTCTTCGGTGACGTAATTGAGGGTATCCCAGCCCGAGTAGGAGAACAGAGCCGAGTACAGTGCCAGAGCAATGTTGCCCATTGAAAATGATGAACCCTCGAAGGAATTTTCAAAGTGGGTCGAGGCTCCTGGAACCCAGAGAATATGGAAAAGGCAGAAGGATTAGTGGCCCACACCCCAACTACAAGGTGATCCAGTAAAGGAGAGGAAGAATGTGACGGTAATAGAATGTGTGTGGCTTACAACACCTTGGCAGCAAGGGTACCAGTGAAAGAATGGGGAGCATTAGAGAGACGTCTACAGTAATGGGCCAGAGCGCAGGCAGCAGCGCAGGGATCTTGACGGGGGGACCCCGGTGGCTCTCTAGAGTAAGGATCCACGACAGAGCCGAGGGCTGGGGAGCAGGGGTGAGGCGCTTCTGTCTGCCCCCTTCCTAACCCAGACAGCTGATACGGAGTGGAGGAAGGGCAGGGCTCAGTATGCCCAGTCAACAGAGTAGTTGCAGGGTAGGTGTTCACACCTGGAAACTGGGAGAGGAGTGGGTACGAGAGGTTCATTTCTGCCCTTGTCCGCTCCCAAGGGGAGAACAGTCAGCTACAGCATTGGGCTCGACAATCTGCAAAAGCCGGCTCCTGGGATATGGCTCCTTTTTGCCCAGATCAACCTCCTCTGGGAGGCAGCATGCAGAGAAGTGACAGGACAGGCTTTGGGCTCAGTCTGCCCGGGTACAGATTTCAGCTCCACTACTTAAGCTAGGGACTTCAGGGACTTCCCTGGCGGTCCAGTGGTTAGGACTCCGTGCTTGCATGGCAGGGGGCATGGGTTCAACCACGGTGGGGGAACTAAGATCCTGCAAGCCTTGGGGCATGGCCAAAAAAATAAACAACATGGGAATAATAATAGTACCCATTAAATGAAATCACGCACAGAGGTCACTTAGAGGAGTGTGGCGTATGGAAAATGCTTAACAAACATTAGTTGCTGTCACTCTTGTTTCTTACCCTGGCCAAGTCTAACAATGCCTGCGATGATGACGGCGATCAGCGCCAATACTTTTGCATAGGTGAAAACATCTTGTACCAGGGTTCCCCACTTGACGTAGGCACAGTTAATGAAGGTTAAGAGACCTGAAAGAAAAATAATACTGATTGGTGACTGACCCCACTGTCCAGAGGGCCTTAGACCCCCAAGCAATTTTTCTAGTACCAGTCACCAAAATAGACCCTTTGGCCAAAGACAGAACTGTTTGGGCTCTGACCTGCTCTTCACTGGAAAACTCTGCCCAGAATGCCCTCACCATTATCGTTCAAAGGCAGTTGCTGAGCACCTGTGTACACAGCACCACACACACACACACACACACACACACACACACACACACACACACACACACACACACACGCCCTCAGCACTTATACAAGAGACACAAAACAAAGCGACTGGATTTGCTTACACACGAAAGTGGTCACAGCAATAGGAGGCAACTGGTAGCGGAACAGGATTAGGGATGCGTTCCAGCTGTTGGCTCTGAAAAGTCATGGTCTTTCCCCCTCTCCAGCCCTGTGTCCCCTTATATGGGCTCCAGGACCCAGCACTCTGATACTGTGGGATTACTGTTAACCTTGATGAGTCCTGTTGTGACTTATCCAACGTCTGGGCTAGCAGGTCAGGATGTGTGGCCAGGATTAGGCTGGAGGCCAGACTTCCTGCTACTGCCGGCCAGCTCAGCTGCTTGTTTTCATGCTTGGAAAGACTCTTGGAACTGAGGTTCCTACAGAAGGGGGATGGGGCATTTTTCCTGACGGGACAATGCAAAAGTCAAAGCCACAAACATTCCTCAAGTCCTTCTATCCTGGGGTAGAGGCAATCCCTTTACTTGGATGAGCTTCAGCAAAATTCATGGATTGCCCTTAGAGCCAGGGTTCTTAACCTAGGGCTTCCACAGGCCTGAAATTCTTTGTAAAGTGTTATGTACATATGTCCAAAGAATATGCATTGTTCTAAGAAAAGGGTCCATAACTTTCACCAGAATCTCAGAGAAACCCACTACCCCACCCCAAAAAAAAGCTATAATCTGCTGCTTCAGAAGAAGAAATTCAAGAGGGGAAGAAAATCAAAAGAAACAATTCTGAAATTCAGCAGAATGTTCCTCAATCCCCCACCAACCTCTTAAACAAGCAGGCAGCCACATACCCTGTACCTTCCCCGCTGTGGCAAAGTGGATCGTTTCACTGCTCCCTCCTTCCCAGCTCAGCAACTGGAGCACTAGAAGGAGGGCTTAACAGCCCTTCTCCCAAGGGCTGCGAACACAAGATCAGAGCCAGCCTGCCTTACCAGAGGAGAAAGTGCTGGGCTTGCCTGCTTTAGGCCACCAACTCAGTCCCAAGTACTCCCTGTCTCAGTTCTGGCAGTGGTGTGGCCCTCAGTGTCCCCAGTCCTTCTATTTTGTTGTGTCCTGGTCTCATCACCCTCTGGCCCAGAGGCTACTTCATCCTGAGAGGCAGGAAAGAGCAGCCCCTCGGAACAGCTGTCTCACCTTCTGTCTCCCCATCCCTTACTGCCCAAGTTCTTTTCCTCTCTTCCAGAAAGGGGGCATTCCTGTCCCAAACACACACTTGCCTTTCTGCCTAATAAGCAAGCCAATGAACAACCAAACCTTATCACAGGGCTGGGCAAAAATGCACCCATAACTCCAGGCCAACGTAGTGTTACGTTAATAAAGACACAAGCATGGAGTCTCCACAGGCATCCCACAAAAAGGGCAAATCTTTCAGATCTGCTGACCCTCCTCAGCCAGTCACCCATCCTTTACTCCCCACTGGGCTTCTGCCTCCTGCCTCTTCTCTCCATCCGGTAACCTCCACCCCTCACCCTCAGGCTCTGCTGCTGACTTACTAATATAACTCAAGCCAGGTTGGATTAGAAGCATCTGGGACAACTGGAGCTACCATATTCACAAGGGAATGGGGTCCCCTAATTAAAATTCATGGGTGGACTTCCCTGGTGGTGCAGTGGTTAAGAATCCGCCTGACAATGCAGGGGACACGGGTTCAAGCCCTGGTCCGGGAAGATCCCACATGACACAGAGCAACTAAGCCCGTGCGCCACAACTACTGAACCTGCGCTCTAGAGCCCACGAGCCACAACTACTGAGCCCGTGTGCCACAACTGCTGAAGCCCGCACGCCTAGAGCCCATGCTCTGCAACAAGAGAAGCCACCGAAATGAGAAGCCTGCGCACAGCAACGAAGACCCAATGCAGCCAAAAATAAATAAATAAATAAATAAAATTCATGGGTAGCCCTCAGGGTCACCAGGGGGACAACACTAAACTGGGATAGGCTTGAGAATTAAGATACTGGTTCTGGTTCAGAGTCAGTCTGTAGCCACATGCCACATGTTTTTGTTCTCAGCTCTGTCCAAGGATGTGGACAGGGAAGAGCCAACTCCTTATCCTTTACTACAACAAATTCTGAAAAGAAAATACATGGATTGTTTACATTTTAATCCCTACAGCTTCTCTAGTCTACTTCCATATCCATCCATCTGTGTCCTTCCTCTTACCCACCAGTGTTTTCCTCCTCCCCCGCTCCTGAGCCTTTGTTCTCAGCCACTGACCCACCATCTTGCCCTGATCTGCTCTCTGTATTGAGCACAGGAGGTTCGGTTTGAACGAAGAAGGGAATCCTCTGGAAAGAGCGCTGGCCCTCATCTTCCCCAGCACTCAGCTTCCTCCAGGGCCCCTTGGCCGTGGGAGCAGGAAATGGGCATGGCAGGCAGCAGTGCTGACTGGGCTCTCTGTCCCCACCCCCAGCGGATACAGCTGACCGGTGGCCCCAGAGCCCAGCCAAGTGCACTGTTCTTGAAGTGAAGCCTGACCTCCTGCTTCAGAGGCAGGGAAGGGGGTGGGGGTAGGACATGGGGTTAGAATAATATGGAGGCAACTGCAAGTTAACCTCAAGGACAGAGATGCCCTACCCTCCTACCTCTAGGTGCAATTCAATCTCCACACAACACTGGGCCAAGACCACAGAAAGATGGGCTGAAAATCACCTCAGACCCTTGACTCAGGTGCACCTCCATTCCTGCTTTGACCCCTGCTTTGGAGGAAGAAGCAGCTGAGAAGAAGTCACTCCTATAATCACCTAAAGAGATGCTCCTGAAGGGTCACGAAACCCAGCTTCCATGGGCCCCCGGAGGAGGAGGCTAGTTCCAGCACTAAGGCCCAGCGTCAGCTCTAGAACTAAAAGCAAGGAGAGCAGATGCCTGGCTTGATCCAGAAGTGAACAAAGCTTTCAGGCCCATTCAGGATCAGACGCCCAGATTTAGTTTAGATGCTCAAACTAAACAGTCCCTGAAAAAGAACATTCAGCCTACAATTCTCCCAGCACCATTAGTTTTAAATACATACAATATAACACACAACTTAGGCTGCTATTTAAGCCATTTTCTCCTTCAAATTCCCAGGGACTGTAAAAACCTCAGTAATTTATTAGGCCACTCATGCCCTTTGTAAAAGAGACCAATAGCTCTTCCTCCCACCCAGCCAAAAACTTCTCCCTCGCAACTGCTAGCTAATTGTCCTGGACCGCTCCTCTGGAGCCACAAAGCATCAAGCTGAAGCCTCTCGCACATCATGATAAGCCCTTCTTAACATTAAAGACTGACATCCCGTTCCCCTTGAGTCTTCCCTCTTCAGTCCAAAGACCTATTTTCTTCAACATCTTGTGTGATAAATATGGTTTCCCACTCACCAGCCCAGTTCACTCCTCTGTATTAACTGCACTTTGTCAGTGTCTCCCTGGAAACTGAGACCCACACAGAAAACTCCAAATATTGTTGCAGGCTACGGAGTCTCAGTTTGAACTCGCCAACTGTAACTCCTTTTTTTCTCCCAAACTGATGAGCTTTTCCCTCTCCCTGTGTTTGGGCCTATTAAAAGTGATTTTTTTTTTAAATCCCAAATATGGGGCTTCACATTTATTCCTAGTAACTTTCCTCTCTGAATTTTTAGGCATCATTCCCATTTACCAGAAATGGATTTTCCCCTTCATTTTAATCAGTTCAAATGCCTTCAGTTTTGTGAAATCTGCAAATCTGATTCGCAAACCTCTGGATCTTCACTGAAGTCACTTATAAAAATGTTGACTAGGATAGGCAGAGCCCTGTAGTCTATCACTATAGCTCTTCCTCTCTGCTGTCATTATTCCACAACGTCAACCAGGAATCCACCAAACTATTTTTTTAATCTAGTCCACCTTTTTCTACCTTGTCAACAAGAATATCACAAGAGTTTGCCAAGAACCTCTCTGAAATCTGTATACACATGTCTCTGCTCTAGAAATCTAATGATGCTATCAAATAATGATTCAAATGAAATTAGTACATATTTATGCTAGAATGTTCATAGCTATACCATGGTAATAGTCAAAAATTTGAAACAACCCAAATGCCAATCAACGATAGAATGGCTAAATGAAGACAATGGGATACTATACAGCAATGAGAATGAACCATCTACAGCTACAAACAAAATTATGGATGAATGTCACAAACATATTAAGTGAACAAGCCAAACACAAAAGAGTACATATCCTTTATATCCATTTACATAAAAACAAGCTAAATTAATCTATGCTACTAGAAGTCAGAACAGTGATTTCCCTTAGCGTGTGCATGGGGGGCACAGGGGAGTGACTGGGAGAAACACAGGAGAGGTTCAGGGGGCTGCCTTTTTGATGTGGATGCTGGTTACACATGTGTGTTCAGTTTGAAAATTCATCAAGCTGTACACTTATGACATGTGCACAGTTCCTTTCGTATATTACACTTGAATAAAAAATTAAAATTGAACAAAAAAGGAGGTTAGCTTGTTTTTAGCAAATCTATACAGGTTACTAGAGATCCTCCTTTCTTCCCTTCACACTTTGCTAACCAGGTTTAAGAGGTGAGCCTAGGGACTTCCCTGGTGGTCCAGTGGTTAAGACTCTGTGCTCCCAATGCAGGGGGCCCAGGTTCGATCCCTGGTCAGGGAACTGGATCCCACATGCTGCAACGAAAGATCTCGCCTGCCGCAACTAAGACCTGGTGCAGCGAAACAAACAAACAAACAAATAAATAAATAAATAAGTAAAAAGAGGTGAGCCTAGAATTTGGGGAGGAATCAACCTCAGATTACCAGTGCAGAATGCTCAGAATCCACCTCCTTCTTTTTTTTTTTTTTTTAATTTATTTACTTTTTTGATTTTTGGCTACGTTGGATCTTCGTTGCTGCCCATGGGCTTTCTCTAGTTGTGGCGAGTGGGGGCTGCTCTTCATTGAGGTGTGCGGGCTTCTCATTGTGGTGGCTTCTCTTGTTGTGGAGCATGGGCTCTAGGCACGTGGGCTTCAGTAGTTGTGGCACTCGGGCTCAGTAGTTGTGGCTCACGGGCTCTAGAGCACAGGCTCAGTAGTTGTGGCACACGGGCTTAGTTGCTCTGCGGCATGTGGGATCTTCCCGGACCAGGGCTCGAACCCGTGTCCCCTGCATTAGCAGGCGGATTCTTAACCACTGCGCCACCGGGGAAATCCCTCCTTCTCTTTCTTGGAAAGCCAGGTTATCACTTGTGGTAGGCACAGTGGCCCTGAGAAACAGAAGAATCAGTGTGAAAGACTTTTGAAGTGAGAAAGACTTTACTAGCTACTGCTGGCTTTGAAGATGGAAGGGGGCCATGAGCCCCTAGAAGCTACAAAAGGCAAGAAAATGGATTCTCCCCTAGAGCCTCCAGAAAGGAACATGGCAATGCTGACACTTTGATGATAGCCCGGTGAGACCCTTTTCAGACTTCTGACCTACAGAACTGTGAAATAATAAATTTGTGTTGTTTTAAACCACTGAATTGGTTGTAATTTGCTACAGCAGCAATAGGAAACTAATACGTCACTCAACAGTTTCCTTTTTATACCCTTCCTGTTCTCCAAGGTCCTGGAGATGCCTAGTAGTCATTCTGTCATCTCAACTAATTATAAATTCTTTCCATTTGTTTGCAAGTAGTTACATGTTTTTAACTACTCTTCTTTGCAGTGTGTGGGCTTCTCTTTGTGGTGGCTTTTCTTGCTGCGGAGCATGGGCTCTAAGCACGCGGGCTTCAGTAGTTGTGGCGCATAGTTAAAAACATTTAAAGCAATGACACGCTTTATTACTATCTCCTCAACTCTCTTGGTCTTTTTGGTTTTTTGTTGGCCTAGATCTATCGGCCTGTTGGGTTTTTATTGAACCCTTTCTTAGGTGAGCAATCTTTCTGCAGGTAAAGTTAGAGGAAAAGTGGGACTGTGGCCTCTCCTTTCCACCATCTATTATCATAGATCTAACTGCCCCCAGAGCATCCAGCCTCGCCCCTGCTGTTCTCACTCTGAACATTGCTCTCGGAAACTTTTGTTGGCCTTAGTCTCTTCTTCAGGTCTTAGTTTATGCTGGGCATTAACATTCAGGACACTCTCTTTGCAGGTCTGGGTCACTCCTTTATTTATTTAGTCTTGATTACGTCACCTCTCATTATCTCTTGCTTATCGTTTCTAAAAATCTGAGCTCATCAAAAATCAACGTGGGGCTTCCCTGGTGGCGCAGTGATTGAGAGTCCACCTGCCGATGCAGGGGACACGGGATCGTGCCCCGGTCTGGGAAGATCCCACATGCCGCAGAGCGGCTGGGCCCGTGAGCCACGGCCGCTGAGCCTGCGCGTCCGGAGCCTGTGCTCTGCAACGGGGGAGGCCACAAAGAAAAAAAGAATCTGCCTGCCAATGCAGGGGACACGGGTTCGAGCCCTGGTCTGGGAAGATCTCACATGCCACAGAGAAACTAAGCCCGTGCGCCACAACTACTGAAGCCCGCGTGCTTAGAGCCCATCCTCCGCAGCAAGAAAAGCCACCACAAAGAGAAGCCCACACACTGCAAAGAAGAGTAGTCCCCGCTCACTGCAACTAGAGAAAGCCCATAACAATGAAGACCCAACACAGCCAAAAATTTAAAAATAAATTAATTAAATAAATAAATTTTAAAAAATCAATTAGTTTAAAAAAAAATGTGTTCAATCACATCACTTTCTTCAGATGATTCTCCTGTTCTTCCTAAATAAGATAATTTAATTATTTTATCAGAATTTCATCTTGAAGGGACTTCCCTGGTGGTCCAGTGGGTAAGACTCCGCACTCCCAATGCAGGGGGGCCCAGGTTCGATCCGTGGTCGGGGAACTAGATCCCGCATGCAAGCCGCAACTAAAAAGTCCGCATGCTGCAACTATGAGCCCGCATGCCACAACTAAGACCTGGTGCAGCCAAAATAAATAAACAAATATTAAAAAAAAAAGAAAAGAATTTCATTTTGAAGAAACCCCTGGTCTTTTTTCTGTTTTTAAATCCCTGGCTGTAAAATTGTAATTCTTTGCCCTGAACTTTTCTGCAATCTCTTTGCCTAAAATTTAGAGTACATTTTGGAGGAAATCCAGAATTTCTTTTTCGGGGACATAAACTCTGAGAAGGCATAATCACTTCCTCACAAGGATTCCACATTGCCCCTGGTTATGTCAAATAATAATAATAATAAATCTTTATCCTTTAGAGATACATATTGAAGCCTTTATGGATTAAATGGTTTGATGTCTTGGACTTGATTTAAATAATCTAGTGTGGGTGAGGAAGGGGTGGCTGGAGCATAGGTGTGGATAAAACAGTATTGATAATCATTGATGCTGGTGCTTGAACCCTGGGAGTTCACTGTGCAATTTGCTCTACTTTTGTATATGTTTGAAATCTTCCATAATAAACCATTTTTTTAATGTAGAGAGGTACTGCTTCTAATAGAATGCAACTGATTTTAGCAAAAGATGCTCAGGGAATTGAAGCTTCCATTGCTACCATATTTCCCTTCTGTACAAATTTTATGATTTTTATGAGGAAAGCAAAACACTTATTCTTCTGATCTGAGAGTGTGCAGTAAATGCCCACAGTTACATCATTCCTACTTCTTTTTGCTTTTATCTTCGTGTTCTCTTCACCATGCTTCTTCCCTTAGGGTGGGGGTTTATTTCCATGTACTTTACTATGGGAGATCTTCAGGGAAAATCCCTAACTGGTATCTGAGAGCCCTCTGATAGCACTATGTAATAATTCTTCTTCCCAAGGTAAGCAGATGGGATTAACAGAGGCCAGGGCCTTGGTGTCCTTTCTAAGAGATGGGCCACGTATCTGTAATGAGGAAGGAAGAGACTTCTCCTGTTTAGTTGTGAAAAGCAGCCCTCCTGCAGGCAAAAAGCTGGAGGCAGTACTGGGTAGTACTGTCCATTACGTTTGTTGGGAAAGAGAGAAAGGGGAGGTAAAATCCTTTGACAGGTCTCTGTGTCTTGGTCCTGAAATTTCCCTCTCACTGCAATCAAAAGAATCAAAAAGTAACCTTGCCCAGAGGGAGCAGGCATCCCTTATTATAGCAGATCCTCATACAAGTACATCTCTCTTTGATATACTATATATCTATCTCAGCTTTTCTAGCAAATCCATCACTTTTAAACAAGGTATACTTTTTTTTTTTTTGGCTGTGTTGGGTCTTCGCTGCTGCGCACGGGCTTTCTTTAGTTGTGGCGAGCAGGGGCTACTCTTTGTTGCAGTGCACGGACTTCGCTTGTTGAGCACAGGCGCTAGGTGCACGGGTTTCAGTAGTTGTGGCACATGGGCTCAGTAGTTGTGGCTCGCGGGCTCTAGAGCTCAGGCTCAGTAGTTGTGGCGCACAGGCTTAGTTGCTCCGCGGCATGTGGGATCTTCCCAGACCAGGGCTCGAACCCGTGTCCCCTGCATTGGCAGGCAGATTCTCAACCACTGCACCACCAGAGAAGCCCAAACAAGGTATACTCTGTCACTGTCATATTCTAGTCAAATAAATTCTTTCCTCCTTGCAGTAAATGTAAAAAGCACATGTGTTTATTAGCCTCATTGAATGCTGATGAATCCTAAAGCATCACTCCCAATCTTCTAGCTTCTCCAAATGCATTACTGAGCAATTTTTCCAACTTTATTCTTCTTTCTCTATAATACCTCATAGCCTCCAAACTACCCAGATGTATACTTTTATTTGTGTATTTCTCCCCTTCCTCTAAAATTTCAGTTTAAAGCTTTATTAAATGCATCTCTTCCAATCTCTATAACATCTGCTCCATCCGTCACCAGAGTGTATCCTCTGGTATCCTAGCATTTACATTCCAGGACTCAGTTCTGTGTTCTCTTTTTTCTTTCACATACACAGACTTCAAGTGACAAAGAGATGAAGATTCCACCTGCCACTCCATTCGCTATCGTGAACTTCAAAGTCACCAGTGACACATCTCATGTGTCTTCTGACTGGTGACGTCATTCATCCCCCAGCAATCAGCAGAAGGACAGCGGCCTGTGGGCTTAATCGGGGGGAGCAAGCTCTTTGTCACATGTTACTCAAGAAAAACCACCCGTCTCTGCATTAGGCTAGTCTATGCATAGTCAGAGTCACACTGCTGGGGAGTAGTCCAGCCCCTTAACTGGTATGCTCAGGCCTGCGAATACCCAGATGTCTCCAGAATACTCTACCGAGGCTGTTCCCTCAGAAGGACCAGATTTAAGCTCTCCGAAAAAGCCTCAGCTCTTTTGCCTAAAGCCAGACATTTCAAGTTTTTCCTTGTTTTCTTTACTGCTTGTTTTGTTTTTTGTTGTTGAATGCTGGTTTAGGATACTCTCTACATCTTAAAAATCACTTTTTCTGGGCTTCCCTGGTGGCGCAGTGGTTGAGAGTCCGCCTGCCGATGCAGGGGACGCGGGTTCGTGCCCGGTCCGGGAAGATCCCACATGCCGCGGAGCGGCTAAGCCCGTGAGCCATGGCCTCTGAGCCTGCGCGTCCGGAGCCTGTGCTCCGCAACGGGAGAGGCCACAACAACAGTGAGAGGCCCGCGTACCGCAAAAAAAAAAATCACTTTTTCTTCTTGATTCCTTGATCGATTATTTCTCCCACCCTTCCTAGGTGCTGTTTTATGTCTCAGATAGCAGCTGGTCCTCAAACACTTTCACCTTTTCAGGCTACACAACCATGTTGCTTACTCAGGCTTCATGGGTGAGAGCATCCGGCAAGAAGACACACAGAGCATAAGCCCTGTGGGTCACTGGATCAGATCTTCCCACCCTGCCTTCTGGAGCCTAGCCAGCACTTCAGTTGCTGTGGGTCTGCCCCACAGGAGGGAGCAAAGCAAGCACTTTTCACCAGGACGCTCACCCATGATTAACCGCTCCATCGGCTCCCGTCTCAAAGCCAGCGAGTCCTTGGTAACAGGATCCTTACTGGTTTGCTCAGCTAGGTCCAGTTCAGGTTCTCAGAAATGGGTCCCCAAGGCTGACTGAGCCTGAGGATCCCCTGAGGAGTGTGAGCCTACAGCTCTGGGGCTCCACCCCTGAAGTTCTGGTTCAGGAGGTCTGAGACGGGGCTCCCCAGGGGAGCCTGACGATCTGCCTGCTCTGGGCTACCTTAGGTCATCACAAAACAAAATCATCACTTAGAGAACCACCTTGATCGGAGCAAGCCCAAACCCTCACTTAACTCAGCATTCCTGTTTCCACACTAGCATCGCTCTACAAGCTTTAACAAAGGTCAGTGCTCGGGCCCCACCCAGGACAATGAAGTCAAGCTCTGGGGTAGAGCCCAGGCATCGGCATGTTTTTAAAGTTCCCTGGGTGATTCTAAAGCATGGTGACAATTGAGAACCTCTCTTCCCAAGGACACCATCAGTTCTCCTCAGCAGGAACTTTCTGCTTCCTCAAGTCTTGTTCTCCAAGTTTATGTCCATTCTTCTGCCCAGTGATTCAGAGTTATTTGGCTGGGGGAAAAGAGAGGGAGAGGAAGGGGCCAGGAGTATTTTTTTTTTAATATTTATTTATTTATTTGGTTATGCCGGGTCTTAGTTGCAGCAGGTGGGCTCCTTAGTTGCGGCATGCATGTGGGATCTAGTTCTCTGGCCAGGGATTGAACCCTAACCCCTGCATTGGGAGCACAGAGTCTTATCCACTGCGCCACCAGGGAAGTCCCAAGTGTTTTTTTTAAACCCGCTAGGTGACTCCAATGGTCAGCCGAGGTTGGGACCCACTGTCCCTAGCTCCTTCCCCAGCTTCCTCTAGGCTGTTCCCTTAGCCTCTTCTGAGGCAGAGAGAAAGAGAATAGAAAAAGGAAGAGACCAAGGGTGAACCCCTGAAAAGCTTTGGGGATCAGGCCAGCACAAAGCTCCACCTCCCTCCCTGCTGGTGAAGAGTTTGTCCCAAAGTTCACGTTGACCCCATACCAGAAAGACCTCAGCGCTCTGACTCTAGTCCCCTTGCTGCTGTGAATGTGGAACATGAAATGTAAGCTTCCTGGGCTTCCCTGGTGGCGCAGTGGTTAAGAATCTGCCTGCCAATGCAGGGGACACGGGTTCGAGCCCTGGTCAGGGAAGATCCCACACGCCGCCAAGCAACTAAGCCCGCGCGCCACAACTACTGAAGCCCACACACCGCAACTACTGAAGCCCGTACGCCACAACTACTGAAGCCTGTGAGCCTAGAGCCCGAGCTCTGCAATAGGAGAAGCCACCGCGATGAGAAGCCCGTGCACCGCAACAAAGAGTAGCCCCTACTCACCGCAACTAGAGAAAGCCCGTGTGCAACAACGGAGACCCAACGCAGCCAAAAATAAACAATAAATAATATAAATTTATTATTTAAAAAAAAGAAATGTAAGCTTCCTCACCCCCAGCTTAAAATGGATAATCCCTCTGGAAGAGGCAACTAGCTTCCAAGTAGAAAGTTCAAAGGGCAAAAGGCAGTTGGGGGCCCAGCATCTGGCTGTTCCACCTCGTTAGCCACAAGGACACGAAGTCTTCCGGTACCAGGAAAAGCTGCCCAAGGACAGTGGCCAAAACTCTCAGAGGTCTGAAGTCCTACAGCGTCCACGAGCGGCTCGAGCAGCCGCCCTCCCCTCTGCCCGGGCCCCACAGTGGCCCTCAGCCCCCAACACCCTGAGAGCCAAGAGGTGCAATGCCTTTCTCGGCCAAGCTGAATCTGGAGCTGTACCTTCTGTTCACTCCTCCAGCCGACATTCACTGAAAAGCACCTACAACACGCAAACCACGAGGGTCAAGCGTCAGGGATGCCGAGACCGCCTGACCCCTAAAGAGTAGTCTGTTCACAGGGGGCCCGCATGTGTGCTGCTGGCCGACTGGTACAGCAGGCAGACCGAATACACAGGAGATACAACATCCCATTAACAAAAGGTGGAAATCTAGACCAAAAAAACTGGGTCACAGGGTCACTGACATTCTTTTTTTTTTTGCGGTACGCGCGCCTCTCACTGTTGTGGCCTCTCCCGTCGCGGAGCACAGGCTCCGGACGCGCAGGCTCAGCGGCCATGGCTCACGGGCTTAGCCGCTCCGCGGCACGAACGCGCGTCCCCTGCATCGGCAGGCGGACTCTCAACCACTGCGCCACCAGGGAAGCCCAGGGTCGCTGACATTCTTACATACATAATCTAATTTAATCTGACAGAGTAGGTTTATTATCTTCAACTTACAATTGAGAAAACTGAGGCCACTCAGCCAGTGGCCAGCTCAAAAGCTTGTACACATTCCACTACACTATATGCCCCCCATTTGCATGCAAATGGGGCCGGGGAGTGGGACTATCTCCCCCTGTGGTAACAGGGCTTCCTGGCTGCAGAGAACTGGAGCAATCCTCAAAGAGCTCTGAGAAGCCAGAGTAATCAGCTTCAGGAGGGGCTGAATACACACCCCCTCTGGCTGGGAAAAGTAACCATTTATAGAGCCCTGAACGGGACAGCAAGATTCCTTCAGAACTCAGAATTCATCCATTCATCCATTCATTCTTCCATCCATCCATCCATCCAATAAGCATGTATTGAGCTTGAACCCACTGTGTTCCAGACCCTGTGCAGACTCTGATTAAGACCCAGTCCCCAGCCTTCCCAGAAAAGGAAACTGGGGCGATTACAAGAATCAGGTGTTATGAAAGTCACTGAGAGACAACCCATCCAGTCTGGGGGAGTGAAGTGGGTGCAGGTGGGCACCAGGACCACTGTTACCTGCACTGAGTGTACAGAGGCTAATGCTGGGGTGGGGGGAAGGGAGGTGGAACTCCTGGTGGAGAGGGCAGCATGTGATTACCCTGGCCATGCAATGAGTGAAGTCACCCATGCATACAAAAAATTTACCTAAACAATAATCCGTAAATGATTTCAAGGTCTATTAGCAATACTAGCCTATCTAGGGCTGTAGTTAGTTCATCAGCAGTTCTAAAGGAGGACTACACCTGTAAAGGAAACGTAGGCCACTCGGACAGAAGTAGAAACTGTATATGCTCTCCCGAAATTGTCACTGATGAATAGGAAAGGGTGAAAGTGTGGTAGAAATATAGATCACGCTTCTGTGAGGTAGAGTCCTATTCTACAGATGAGGAAACTGAGACTAATGAATTTAACCTGCCTGATGCCGTGCTCCTCACCACCATGCACCGCTGCCTCTCAAATGGATGAGGATGCGCCCTGGACTGTTCCAGGGACAGAAATGCTGACTCCAGGATCCCAAGCATTCCAACCATGGGGAAGACTTCATTGTAGGGTATGAATATTTCATCCAAGTTTTCCAGAAACGCACCCCCAAACAAACCTAAGGCGGGCTTAAGTCTTTCCCATAAACTCCCCCCTCAGCTTTGGTCCCTTCCACTAACAACCGCCTTCCTTGCCTCCAGAGTCCATCTTCTAGAAAGCACATCTGTATTCCCTTCCCTGCCCTTTCTCCACAATGCAGTCTGACATCTGCTCCACTACTCCAGTGAAAAGCCTGCCAAAGTTCCCCTTGACCTCCTTCTTGTCAATTCCAACGATGTTCCATTCCATATTTTATTTAACAGTTCTTCCGAGAAAGGCTGCTTTTGAGTGTAAACCCCCCTCCCTCGGGTGCACTGCCTTTCTTTCCTCAGAACACTTTACATATCTGTCCCTCCCATCAACTGTGAGCTATGTGAGGGTAGAGATTGGGTAGCAGTTATCCTTGTATCCCCAGGGCCTAACCCAGAACTAGGCAGAGTTGATACTCAATAAATCATGCTGGATAAATAAACGATCTCTCTGAAATCTGACTCTGCCCTCACTGCCCTGAAATTTCCCTCTCCAAAGTCACCAGTGATCTTCATGTTGATAAATCCAAACAACTCCACTCAGTCCTATCTAGCTTGACCTCTTAGCAGACTGGACACTGCTGCCCACGGACTCCTCAGACTGCTCTCTTCCACTCACCCTCTCCACGTTTCCCTATTTCTCTGGATGCTGCTCCTCCAACTTTTTTGCAGAATACCTCTCCCTCCACTTTGGTACTCTAAAGATTCTTACAATTCTAAGAATTCCAAGAATGCTACCCAAAGCCCTTTTCTCTTCCCTTTCTATATCCTATCCCAGGATCATCTCATCTGCTACTGTGATTTCAACTACTATACACTGATGATTCCCAAACGTATATCACCAGCCCAACTGTCATGATTCCAGATACATAGGAATATCTAACCACCTACTCTACATCACCAGGCACAAACTGATCCCATCAATTTCTTGCAATGTTCCCCCTATAAGTAAATGGCATCACCATTCACCCAGTTGCCCAAGCCAGATGCCAAAGCTCAGTATCTTATCATCATTGACAGTCTCTACCCATATCTAACTGGTGTCCAAGTCTTAACCAGTATCTTCATCCCCAAAACATGACTCTAGTCCAAGCCACCAGCATCTCTCACCAGGATCATGGCAACAGCTACCTAACTGGTTCCACTGCTTTTGGTCCTGCAAAGTCAGAATAATCTTCCTAAAAATCACAAATTATTTAAAATCTAAATCACAAATATCACTCCCCTACTTTGAAAGCCCAAAGAGGTTTTTCATTGCCTTAGAAGAAGCCCACCAAACTCCTTAATATAGCATGTGCTGTAGGTTATATTTTCCAAAGATATCTTGACAATATCTCCCATCCCACATGCTTTTCATACAATGTGACTTTGCCCATCAAGAGGTAGGGTCCGTGCCTCTTCTCTTAAAACTGGATGGTCTTCTGTGAATGTTTCTACCTATATACTACTGCAGGAGTAATACCATGTGACTTCAGAAGCTAGGTCATAAGAGGCAATGCAGCTTTCACTTTGCTTGCTCGGATACTCATTCTTGAAGCCTTCAGCCACCAAGTAAACGGTCTGATTGTGCTGAGGCTGCCATTATGTGAGAAAGCTCAATATAGTCCATATGGAGAGACCACATGGAAAAGCCCTGACGCGACTTGAGAAAAAGATGCCCATCTAGTCTGCATCTGCTTCAGCTTCCGCCTGTTTCAGCTCCTGCCACCATCTGACTACAACCACATAAGACCCTGAGCCAGAACTGCCCCACTTAGCCCTTCCCAAATTCCTAAGCCATAGAAACCACGAAAGAATAAAATGACTGTTTGAAAACACTTAGTTTTGTGTGATTTGTTACACAGCAATAATAACTAGAACAGTTTTTATAAAGCCCTGAACAACCTATCCTGTGACCTCCATCTACCTCTGCAGGCCAACTCTCAACATTTCCTACCTTAAACGCAATACCTGAGCTCCTTTCAGTGTCTCAAAGATGTCCTTTCTTGTCTTCAAGTTTTCACGCATTCGTTCTTGCTGCCTGAGATGCTCCTCTTCCCTCTCTACTCGGTTAATTCTTCTTCATTCAGGTGTCACCTTCCTTATGGAGAGCTTCCAAACCCCTAGGCTATTCAGGTTTCCTCCTGGGCTTCCTGTGCCTCACAAGTCACAACACTCATCATGATCCACTGTAATCTTGGACTGGGTTGCCCATCCTGTATACACACACACACACACACACACACACACACACACACACACAGCTCCACAACAACAATGACCAGTGCTGGGAAAACAGCAGTTCAGGCTTTTGTCGTTTCCTACCTAGATCGGTAAGAAAGCTATCTAACCCGTGTCTCTGCCTCCAGACTTGCTCTTAGGTCCCACCCCAGCTGCCCTGCTCCCTCCTTCCAATCCTGCAATGGCTCCTTATAGGCTTCAGGAGAAAATCTAAACCCTCTAGGAAGGTTTGGCCTCGTGCGCTAACCCCTTGCCTCCCCTTGTCCCCTCACATCCCACATTCCCCCACGCACAGCCCGCACCCCACACTGCTTCTCACCTTTGTGGCTTTACATTGCCTTTCCCTGTGCCTAGAATTCCTTACGCCTTCTTCATTCAACAGATATTTACTGAATACCTAGTGGACGCCAGGCACTGTTCTAGGTGCCAGAGGCTCAGCAGTGAGCAAAACAAAGTCCTTACTTTCATGATGATACTCTAGAGGCAAAGATAGATAATAAACAAGTAAAGAATTAATGTCAGGTGGTAAGAAGTCTATAGAGAGAAACAAAACCGGCTGGGAGACTGCGAGCGACCACTTTAGATGGGATAGGTCTCCGGTAAGGCAATATCTGTGCAAAGACTTGAATGGAGTAAAGGAATAAGCTCTGAAGGCATCTGGGGAAAAAGCCTTCCCGGCAGAAAGAACAATAAGTACAAAGCCCCTGAAGCGGGAGTGTGCCAGGCAAATTGGAAGAAAAGCAAGAAGGAGAGGCCCGGAGCTGTAGCGGAGAGAGTGAGGTTGAGAGGGATGAGATGTGTCCGAGCCTCCGACAGCGTGGGCTCTGTAGGCTGTGGTGAGTGGCTTCTTCACCGCCTCCCCTTGACTCCTCTCCATCCTTCACTGTTGGGTACTGAGTGCAGCCCTCACCTCCTGAATTAGCCGCCCTCAAGCCCCTCCCAGCACTCACCACATACAATGTTTCACTGTCTATTTTTGCCCTTCTTCTCCACTAACCATGAGTTCCCTGCAAGAAGGGCTCTACCTTTCAGCCTCATACTTTAGAGAACCCACCGCATTCAGTAAATTTTCCTCAAATAGTCAAAACTTCCTTCCTTTGTTCTGGCTCCACGGCCTGCAAGGAATTCCCTGATTGCTAGATGGGCTCCCCAGTGACTATGGTACTAGGAAGGGGGTGTCTTGATAGCGCACACACGCCCTTCTGCTCATTAGAAATCATACATGAGGGACTTCCCTGGCGGTCCAGTAGTTAAGACTCCGCGCTTCCAACGCAGCGGGCACGGGATTGATCGCTGGTTGGGGAACTAAGATCCCACATGCAGCACGGCGCGGCCAAAAAATAAAAATAAATAAAAATAATTTTAAAAAAGAAATCACACATGTATGCTCACCATGTACATTAATAGACTGACATCAACATGTACCTCTTTTTTAGCTAAGTGTGACTCAGTTGGTGGGAGAATGACCGACTCTGGGTCATGATGACCCTAGGAAGGCACAGCTCTTGGAAGGGCACATGAGCATCCCAGCAGAAGCCCCAGGTGCCCCCTCTACCTCGTCACTCAGCCCACCTTCCCTATTTCAGAAGGCAACCCCATCACCCCCCATGTGTCCAAGCCTGAATCCTTAGCATCACCTCTGAGAGCTCCCATGCCCTCCACACCCAGAAGTCCTAGAAATCCCACCTTATGACTATTTCCTTATCCATCCCTTCATCTCCCTTCCAAAGGCACTGCCCACGGTGCAGGCCATCACTACCCTTCAGGTTGCAGCTCCCTAACCTGGTGCCCTTACCTTCTGTCTCTCACTTTTTTCTAAAAACAGTCTCCACAAAGCCAGAGTTCTTCAAAGCAAATGTGATTTCATGTCACCACTTAAAGTCAATAGCTTCTGCGTGCTCTCAAGATAAAGTCTAACCTGTTCTGGCACCATATAAACCCCTGCGGAGCTGGCCCTGGGGCTACATTTCCAGTCTCTCCCTTCTCATTCCTCTCCTACCCACATTCCAGCCATACCAACTACCTGGAATTCTTGGACCGGTTCTGCGCCTTTTTGTACCCTGCACTCTCACACGCAGTCTCCTCTGTGAGAAGTGTCTGAGGAGACGGCTATGTTTCTATTCAAAATTCAGTTCAGACATCACAGTCCCTCTACTGTCGTCCTAAGCGCTCCTCCCCACAAGAGGAAAGTCGGCTCGCTTGCTCCTAGGGTGCCTCTTTCCTAGCTGCTCGTAAACCTCTTCCTCTCCCTACTTCTTGGTTTTCTCCTGAAGGGTTACGGTTAGATAAATGAGCTATTACTGCCTAGATCCTATCTGGACAGAATATCTTAGCATCTGAGTTGTACTGGTTGCTCATTAAACAAGAGCTGAAGGAAGAAACTCATGAATCATATGCCCCTAAATTCTTACTTACAATCTCGGTTGCCCTTCTGAACCTTCTTCCAGATCTCTATGTCCCTCTGAAGGTTATTAGAGATAGAACAAAGTCCTATAAGCAACCGAGAGAGAGCAATTTTAATCATAATCATTAATACATTACACTTGAGTCATGATTTACGGTTTTCACTGAATCTCATATGCTCACAGGAGTCTGGAAGTAACAGTCACTACCCACAGTTATTGAGCCCAGCCTCAAACACAAGTCTGGTATGCTTTTCATTCTATCAGGCTTGTCTCAAATATATGCCATAAATCCAGCACGAAACTCTGTCTTTTATTAACTGGGGAGCTCTCCAGACTAATCGTAACTGTGGCTACTCTGCATGTATTCTTAGGAGGGTGCACACGTGTGTGTACGTGTACTTGGGTGCACAAGAGTTTGAGTACGTCTCTATTCCCAAATTAGAAGCAGCAAATTAAAAAGACTGATGAAGGCAGGCCCAATGCCAGAATCAAGGAACAATAGCTGTCAGAGACAACACACATCAAAATCATGAAAGAATAAAACCTGAGGCACTGAAGTCAGGCCAGCTGTCTGAGGCCACTGAGGAAGCAAACATTCATCCCCAGACCAGGGGCCTCAGTTATACAAGCTTCGACATGTACGGTGGTGACCCTGAGTCACCAAAAAAAAAAAAAAAAAGTCAAGTTATGAGGGCAAGCAGACATATCACTGGTTTTAAAGAGATTTCAACCAAGATGGCTAAAATAGAATTCTGGTGCTTAAAGGGATGCAGCCCTCTTGGAAATTTTACTTAAGTGGAATAATCCTTACTCTACACAAGATACATAAGTATATGCCCACGTTTGAGGGGACCCCGAGACCAACAGATCCTAAAATTAGCTTCATCAGAAAGTCAGCCCACCAGCTCATCTGTAAATGATGCCAGAGAAACTACAGATCGCATTTAAGACCTCAAGGGAAAACCCACTTCCTGCAATCCAGGGCAGTGCCTTTGTACCTCCCTGACCGTTGCCAGCATGACAAACAGCCCCACACACTGACATGAGTCCGAGCCCACACACGGGCACACGAAACACAGGAGGAGCCTACAGAGGACAGCCGGCTCTCTGCACAACAGTCAAAAGCGGGAGCCTAGAGAGGAAGCTGAGAGTAAAATGAGGCAGTGGAGAACCTGAAAGGAAAGAGCACGTGAGGCTGATTGAGAGCGTTGATCCAGCAAGCAATTGTACCTGGTGCAAAATGCCTGTCCCCAACAGCTGCCCCTGAAACTGACAGGACCGCTCAGCTTCTCCACAGCGGGGGTGGGGGGGTGGGGGTGGGGTGGGGTCTCCAAGGTCCCAGGGTCTCTCATCTGCAAGGGCACTTTTCTAGAACAGAGGCAGCTGAGGGAAGGGGCTGCAGAGGACCAGCCTCTCAGCACCTCCAAAGTAGCTTTGCTGAACGTACAAATTTAAATAATATTTTATTTATGAGATGGAGAAAAAGGCAAGGTAGATTGAAATGACAGTTTTAAGAATCTAGGCCACAAAGAAGGTAAATTGGTGCAGCTACTATGGAAAACAGTATGGAGGTTCCTCAAAAAAACTAAAAACAGAGTTGCCATATCATCCAGCAATCCCACTCCTGGGCAGATATCTGGACAAAACTGAAATTCAAAGAGATACATGAACCCCTATGTTCATAGCAGCACTATTTACAAGAGCCAAGATATGAAAACAACCTAAATGTCCATCGACAGATAAATGGATAAAGAAGACGTGGTACATGTATACGGTGGAATATTTCTCAGCCATAAAAAAGAACAAAATCATGAGTTCTGCAGCAACATGGATGGACCGAGAGATTATCATACTAAGTGAAGTCAGACAGAGAAAGACAAATAAGATATGATATCACTTATATGTGGAATCCAAAATATGACACAGGGACTTCCCTGGTGGTCCAGTGGTAAAGAACCCGCCTTACTATGCAGGGGACGTGGGTTCAATCCCTGGTCAGGGAACTAAGATCCCACATGCCACGGGGCAACTAAGCCCGTGCACCACAACTACTGAGCTCGCGCACCTCAACTGGAGCCCATGTGCCGCAAACTACAGAGCCCACACACTCTGGACCCCGCGCACCACAACTACAGAGCTCACGTGCCCTGCAGCCTGTACGCCACAACTAGAGAGAAGCCCACACGCCGCAACGAAGAGCCCACGCATAGCAACAAAAGATCCCGCGTGCCTCACTGAAGATCCCACGTGCTGCAACTAAGACCCAATGCAGCCAAAAATTTTTAAAAATTGAAAATAAATAAATAAATAAAATATGACACAAATGACTTATCTATGAAATAGAAACAGACTCACAGACATAGAGAACAGACTTGCGGTTGCCAAGGGGGAGCGGGGAGGGGAGGGATGGACTGGGAGTTTGGGATTAGCAGACGCAAACTATTATCTATACAATGGCTAAACAGCAAGGTCCTACTGTAGAGCACAGGGAACTATATTCAATATCCTGTGATAAATCATAATGGAAAAGAATATGAAAAAGAATGTATATATAAGTATAACTGAATCACTTTGCTGTACAACAGAAATTAACACAACATTGTAAATTAACTAAACTTCAATGAAATAAATTTTTTTAAAAAAGAATCTAGCCCACAGAAAAACTCATGCAAATGCAATAGGATATTCACTGGAGTGTTATCCGTAAGACTGAAAAACTGGAACCAACTGAAATGGCCAATTAACAGAGGCCTAATTAGTTAAACATACAATACATCCTTAAAATTAACATGGAATAACATGAAGCATTGTTTTAAAGTAGATCTGTAAATCGAAAAGAACATCACTGATAAATTCTGGGAAAAAACCCAAACTGTAGAATTATATGTGTACTATGATCCCATTTTTGTAAAACAGAGCAAAACTACATCCCTTGAAAGAAGAAGAAAAAAGTCAGCAAAGGTAGAGACTGCTAATGATGTTTACTGCGGGAAGCTGGGAGAAAGGATTTTTTTTTTTGGACACTCTTGATGCTGTTTGAATTTTCACACTTAGCGTACATTAATTTAACAACAACAGTAAAGTGTCTGTCAGAGGCATTCCTTTCCATCTCCTTCTTACCGACTAAGCAGACTCACGTGCTGGCCTCTGCCCCACGCTCCACCCCACCCCTCCTGCCCAGCCCCACTTACAGATGCAGGCAGCAGCCAGCAGGCGGCCAGCAGCATAGGGGGCTAAGCAGTTCGGGAAGATGGGCTGCACCATGTAGTTGGCAAAGGTGATGGCAATGACGGCCTGGCTGGTGGGCTCGATGATGAGGAGGGAGGTCCAGAGTCGGATGAAGGCAAGGAGTCCCCCGAAGGCCTCGAGGATGTAGGCGTAGCTGGCCCCAGATTTCTTAATGGTGGTGCCCAATTCCGCATAACAAAGGGCCCCAAAGACGGAGAAGAGGCCCCCGACAGCCCAGATGACCAGGGAGAGGCCAAAGGAGGCGCTGTATATGAGCACGCCTTTGGGGGAGACAAAGATGCCCGAGCCAATCATGTTCCCCACAATCAGGCACACGCCGTTCAGCAGCGAGATCTCCTTCTTCAGTTTTACCTGCTCCGACCTGGGGCTGGCTTCATCGGCCAAAGGGGAGGCGTCCCTCTCATGCTGGGAGGCCACTTCATACTTAACACCGTCGACCATGGTGGAGGAGGAGAAGAAAGCCTTCACCAGCTTCCTGGCATTGCCCTCTAAGGAAGAAAGGTGAAGATATATAGCAGGTTGGCAATTACACAGAGAACTCTCCTCCTCAGGGGCTAGAGTGGGCAAGCCACCCACGCCCACCATTTCAGAGACCTCTCTCTCACCTCCCACCTCCCATGAACCTCTTCTCCATCTGGCTCACCAACTCGAGTCTTTAAAGGACGGCACTCATTCCCCAGAGAGAAAACATGTTTCTCATCATTAGACTGGCACTGCCCACCTGATTTACATGATAGAAAACTAAATCCCGGTTCTATCTGAGCTCACTGGAGACAGGAAGACAAACCATTTGGCAGTTCCCACGTGTAACCATAAAGATTTGAGCCTGTGCTTTTCAGCCATACCCAAAAAAAGTCTGTCTTCCCTCCAATTTCAGTCTCACCTGTCACCTGTGATGAGATGCAACCTTGGGAACCAACCTTGCAAGCAGCTAGTCTGTGGGTTCTCCTCACAACACTGCCCTTTTCCCCCAAGGACCCTGGCTCTGGCAAACCTAAAGGCTTCGGAGAGCTCTTGCTGGAAACTCACAACCATCCCCCTGTTCAGGGATTATCCCTTAACAACCCTCAGCTGAACTCTTCAGCCCCAGCAAAGCCCAAGCAGCCCAGCCCCACCCACAAAGAAGGCAGGCCTCCTCTTTTCCGTGCTTTTCCTTTCCCAGATGCCATTCCCAGGCCCTAGTGTTGTAGGTCTCCGGCCATCAAATCCCTACATAGTTGCATCACCCAAAACAAAGTATGGATGAGAGATCAGTGATCCAAATGTGCAGCCCAACCTAGAGATGACTGGAGGCAGCTGATGAGCACTCCCCACCCGGGAGTTGCTGCTGGAGAGACAGCACCAAAGCAGAGGCAAGGAAACAGCTGCAGCGGGGTAGCAAATGCTGGGCATCACGGAGCAGGAGGTGCTGAGAGGAGGTCAGGCCAGGCTGGCCAAGCAAGTGGACGGATCCTAGGGCTAGAGGCACTCAGGAAAGGAAGCGATTGGACACTGCAGAGCAGCAAAGGGAGAGTGGGCAAGATGAGCGGGGCCGAGGGAGAGGGTGGGAAGCACACTCACTCCCTGGCCCTGGGTGGAAGCAGGTCCCCGAGGCAGCGGCCACACAGAGACACAGCCTCTGGGAGCTGTGATCTGACCACTCCTGCCTTTCCGCCAGCAGTAAAAGGAAAGGCCGGGCAAATGCTTAAGGATTTAAGTCATATCAAGAAGTCAAGAAGGGCGGAGGGACAGAGGGAGGGGGAGAGGGGTGTTAAGTAACTGTCTGGGTCCAAGGTTCACTGGCCCTTCACGTCTGCAAGGGGAAGGCTAGGAGCTCTTGGCTCAGCACTTTCTGTGATAAGAACGCCCTCTCTCAGGAATCTCCTTTGTCAGCTCTGCTCCAGGACGGGGGGCCCAGAAGAAAGGACTGACGGTCAGCTGGGTGGGTGCAGTTGCTGCAGCCCTGGGGAAGCTGTCCCCCAGCAAATTAGCTGAGGACAGGGCTGCAGCTGAGACAGAATGCACAGCCCTCTCTCTCTCCAGGCCCCAGCTTAGCCCCACTTCTCTCTCACCCTGATAAGAAAGGCAGGAAGGTTGCACATTGTGCCACAGAGGCTTATTCACATGCAGATTAGAGGAAGTGTAAGTACAGTCCAACTCGTGATCGGGTATCCTAAGAGAACTCTGCACACTTCCCCACACAGAGTGAGAGGTGGCCGCCCGAAACTTGCGCCATGTCCCCAAGGCTGATCCTCAAGCTGCTTCCAAGAAAACAAGGTCAAGAATGAGACTGAAACCTCTCGCTGCATCCATGCCCAACTCACAGGCCCTTTCATCCTTAAGAAAACATACCAGGATCTATGGGCTAAGCATAAATTCCTATAAACACCTTCCCCAAATACAAGTTTACTCCAATTTCCTAAAACTATGGGGAAATAAGATTTCACTGAGCTATGCTGGACAGGCCCAGAACAGACAGAGGAAGTTGAGCAATTTGGGGAAAGCATATATTCTGTTTTTAGAGTCTACTTAACTCCGGTATTCTGGGTCTCCTTTACCAACAGAAATACACCCTACTCGTTCTGAAATCCAACTGTCTTCCTGTTCCTTCTCGTGCCCTTTCAAACCCCCTTTGGTTATTCAACTACCAGAGAACAAAGATCTAAAAAGCCCTGGGGTAAGGGGGGTGCTTATCTTTACCCTACAACCTCTCCTTCTAGTCCCTTAAACTTTTTTTTTTTTCACCCAAGAGGTGGACCCTGATGTTAGCCTTTCCAGAGATCATGTTTCCCAAGCCACTCTCACAAAAACTTCTGAAATCCATCCAGAAGACTGTCCTTTTTTCTCGCAGCTCCCCCTTAAACGTTCCTATAATAATAGTAATTGTCGGGCTTCCCTGGTGGCGCAGTGGTTGAGAGTCCGCCTGGCGATGAAGGGGACACGGGTTTGTGCCCAGGTCCAGGAAGATCCCACATGCCGCGGAGCGGCTGGGCCCGTGAGCCATGGCCACTAAGCCTGTGCGTCCGGAGCCTGTGCTCCACAATGGGAGAGTCCACAACAGTGAGAGGGCTGCGTACCACAAAAAATAATAATAATAATAATAACTGTCATTTATTGAGCACTTAATCAAGCCAGACATATTGCTAAACACCTACATGTCTTATCTCATTTAATCACCCCAGCAGCCCCTTAAGGCAGACACTAAGTAAGTCACCTGCCAGGATGCCATAGCAAGGGAGGCAGGTAGGTTAGCCAACAAAGCTCAAGCTCTGTGCTCTCTCTCCAACCTCCCCACCCCCTCTGACCTGCCCAGTCTCTAGCCCTCCTCTTAGGCAAGAAAGCCCTTTAGATGGCTCTCTAATGAACTACCTGGGGGAGGATGTGATTAGATTAAAAGAAAGTCTCTGCTGTCCTTCAGTCTAAAGTCTAGGCTAGGGGACTTCCCTGGTGGCGCAGTGGTTAAGAATCCGCCTGCCAATGAAGGGGACAAGTCCTGGTCCGGGAAGATCCCACATGCCGCGGAGCAACTAAGCCCGTGTGCCGCAACTACCGAGCCTGCGCTCTGGAGCCTGCGAGCCACAACTACTGAAGCCCACGCACCGCAACGAAGAGTAGCCCCCGCTCACCGCAACTAGAGAAAGCTCGCGCGCAGCAATGAAGACCCAACGTCGCCAAAAATAAATAATAAATAAAATAAATAAATTTAAAATAAAATAAAGTCTAGGCCAAAGGCTCCAACAAAGCCCATCCATCTCCTTCCTGGCTGCTCCTCCCCTTTCTCATCCCTTTGCAGGAATGAGAAACGATTACAAGTCCTCTTGGCAGTGCTGCTCCCACTTCTAAAGCAAACAAAAACACACGGAAACACATCATCATGCCAAGCCTTTTAAGATCAAATTCCCTGGCACCAAGGGTGGGCATGTGTCCTAATGGGGCATAGGGAAAAGGAGTGAAGGGCGGATAAATGAAGGGGAAACTGTAAGGTTAAGTGGGGAGAGATGTGTGCAGGGTTTATTTTCTGGCTGGTGGTATCTGAAAGGTGAAATCCTCATCATGGAATCTTGAGACAAAAACCCACTGGGGTGAAACCCACACTCCAGCAAACAGCACACCCTAGTGGTCTCACCAGGAAGTGCTTATCTATATGAATGAAATCCCTTTCCTAGCCTACTCTTCAGTAGACCCACTCAAACTGGACAGAGGAGGCTGACTTCAGAGAAAATATGCCCCCTCTTTTCTCACCCACTGCCCAGCACCAGCTCCGTGGGCAGGAAGGCACCATCCTTGGCGGCTCGCATTCCTTCCTGAGACCCCAGCTCTCGGGGTCATGCCTCCACCATTCAGGCAGCCTGGGACCAGCAGGACCTATCCTGAAGTGCTCTCCCACCCCAGGCTTTACAAGAGAAACTTGCAGAGCCTGGAATCCCAGGAGATAACAGCGTTCCAGATACGCAGCACCCCGTCTCCTTCCTGTCTGAGGTGCATACCTCTCTGAGGACCTAGTGGAGATTACTGGACAACACACTCATCCTACAGGAAAAGTTTCAGATTCAGGGGTTCAGGGAACACAGGGAGCAGGGCCCCAGCAGGCAGGGGAGCCCCGCACCCTGACCCCACCTGTGAATATGGCAAAACCAAAACACTCTTTCTCCAGGGACCAGGGTACAGTTCAGCGTCTTGGTTCCTCAGTCAAGCTCAGGGAGCTAAGGTGAAAAGACACTTTCTCCCCCAGACACCCACGTCCTGCCTTCCTAGCTCCCACTGGGCTGTGCTGCCTCCCCGAATATCAGGAACAGAAAACAGACACACTCTGCTACAGATGGATTCCCCCATCTCCCCAAGCTGGGAGCTCAGTTACTCCCTCCCCCATTCTCCATTTGTTTTTCTATATTCCACTGTAGCTATGACAGTCCCTTTAAAAAAAAAAAAGTGCACCAAGAAAGAAAGTGTTTACTTCTGTGGCCAGGGCCTCCACGAATGCAGCGCTGAAGTCTCTGGGCAGAGGGCTCTGCATGGGGAGGGCTGGGGCTGGGAAAATAAGAGGCTCTTGGGTCTCCGGGTCAGCCAATTCTCAGGACTCTCTCCATCCTCCTCTGGCACTTCCCCTCTCGCCCACTGTCCCTCCTCTCCCATCTCTTACCTGTCCTGAGATCTTCGGGCAGGTGCGAGGAGGAGGAGCTACCAGCGCTCCGGAGGAGGGGCAGGTGCTGGGAAAGCGAACCCGGGGTAAGGCTCACGCTCCAGCAGCTGTTGACTCTGAAGAGCAGAAAAGGCAGAGTGTGACTCCGGGGACCAATATGGAAAACAGGAAAACACATGTGTGACTCTGGCCGGCAGCAGGGAGGGGCCAGGGAACGGGTTGGATCTGGGACAGCCTGTTCAGACCCAGAGGACCTCGACGCCTGCCCGCCTCCAGGCACCTTCTCCACTTGGAGCCTCGGGTCCTCCTCCCCTCTACTTCAGCCCCTGAACTTCCTGGTTGTCCTGCATTTACTGAGCTCTTGAGTTCTCCCAGTGACCTAGGACCTACAGTGCTCTCCTGATGCCCTTTACAACTCCCCTCCCCGCTCATTCCATTCCCTACTCACCTCCCACTCACATACTATCCTTGGCCCTGTGGAGGGCATAGGATCCATGGTTAGGGCGTTGGAACTCTGCGGTCCCATCTCAAGAGCCTCAGTGCCATTTCAGCCCCTATGTAAGCCACTACATGCCAAGGAAGGCCAGTTGTGGGGTTATAGCCACGCACACACCCAAACACTAAGCAAGCCCGCTCACATCTCAGGTCCCCAGGTGGTTCACGTGATGCGTGTATTGCCAGGTAAGAGCCGGCCAAGTGGACCAGAGCAAGCCCTGGCACCCTGGGCAAGCCAATGAGTTGGCACCCCCTCAAACCAGCATTATTTAAATATCTGTTGAATGATTATGTAGCAGAAGTGGGGGAATACCGATTTTCTCGGAATAAAAACTGGAAGCCTCATTCTTTCTCTTCAAAATTAGAGCTTAATGCATGAATTCATTACATGCAGTTTTCTGAAGCAGACAGTTTTTGGTAGGCATATCAAATCATTCTGAATGTAAACAATGGCATAAATCTCAGGGAGTGGCACTTCACAGCGTGTAGCACATTTTCAGAATTCCAGCTGTGACCACTGCCTTTAGGCAACTATCAGCTGGCTGGTCTAACCCTGCAACTTGTACCTGTACCTGCGTGCTGCAGAATTATTCTAGAGACAGGTGGTCTAGGTGAGCAGTCGTCAAGGATTCTGTCAGTGGAGGGGAGCCAATTTACAGTTCACCAAGAGACAGAAGTCTGAGTTCATTGGCTCCAAACGTCTGAATTACCCTAAGGATAATTTAGCGCCCTTTTAGACCCAGGCTGCTTGCCCAGCTGGCCTGCCCCTTAATCCCACTCTGGGCTCAAATCCAAGTTGTAAATGAGGGAAGTTCCTAGGAAGACAGCCCTAAAGCTGCCCCTGTTGGCACTGGCCCCTGCTCCCTCTCCCTCCACTCCAGCCACACTGGCCTCCTTGCTGTTGCCACACAAGCATGCTCCCTGCCACCTCAGGGCTTCTGCAATGGCTGTTCCTTCCGCCTGGAACATTCTCCCCCATGTTATTGTTCATTCCCTCACTCACTCCATTCAGGTCTGTACTTAAGCACCACTCTATCAGAGACCTTCCCTGAGGAGTCTTGGAAGGAGTAACTTCTTCCCTCTGTCAATCTCCATCGCCTTCACGGGCCGGGCCGGACTTTTCTTCAAAGGCACCCACTATCACCTGGAGTTTGTTTGTTTGCTGTCACCTCCCCCACTAGCATGCAGCACCACCAGAGCTTTACTCACTGGTATCCCCAACGCAGGGCCCGTGCAGACAAACAAATGTTTGCTGGAAGCATAAATGAATGAACAATGCCCTTTCTCCTAGACTGATTTCCCAGTTGCGCTCCGGGAATGTCCTGAACTTGCCCTTCAGGCCCACCTATGCTGCAGCTGCTCTGGCTCCTAATCAACGAGTATTGGGGGGGGATATTTATTCTTTTTGATAGTAATGGGTTGAAGGGAAGGAAAAGAGTATAGGTTTTACAGTTTTACTTGGCGGTCTAGAATGATTTGAAAGGGACTTTCTGCTTCCTCAGCGGGAAAACAAAAACAAGAAGCCCCTCATCTAACGCGCCTTCCCCGGCTTGGAAGCTCCCGGCTGCCCTGCCCCACACCCAGGCTCAGGTGGCCGGTCTGGGTGCGGCGAGCGCAAGGCGCGACGTCCGCGAAGAAAGGGTGAAAGGGAAGAGGGGGCGAAGGCAGAGGGAGGCGAACGCTCAGGTTCACGCAAATGCATGCGGGTTCGAGGAAAGTGGAACCGCACGCCCTTCAGCGGGAACCCTTCCCAGACCCGCCCCCGCTGCGTTCCTCGCCCCGCCCCATCCCCCTTCCGCCCCCGCCCCGTCCGCGCGCAGCGCTCACCTTTGCCCGTTTCTCCCGCCCTGCCCCCCACTCCCAGCCTAGCTCACCCGGCCCGGCCCCCTGACGTCGTCCCCGCCGTTTCCCGTTACTTCCCTCTTTCTCTCGGCCCCCGGATCCGTGTCTGCGGCCCGAAGATCTCTCCTTCGCACCCCGACCCAGCCACCGCCCGCCTCCAAAGCCCCTCGGGGAGGCTCGGTCGCCTCCGAAGTCCAGGTCTGGCTGCGGCGGCCGAGGCGGGCCCTGCCCTGGGGCACCAGGACCCCACCTCACCCGGACCCCTTCGTTCCCTCCACCTGGCCAAGCAGTCCTCGCCCCTCCCCCCCGGGCTCCAGGAAGCGCTAGAAGAGAGGGCTTGTGGTGGGTGTAGGCGAAGATCGCAAAGGTCCGAGAACCGAGAAGTCCCGCAAGCCGCTCCCCTGCCCTGTCCTGGCTCAGGCACAGCTGCGCTGCCCCTGGGAAATGAAAATGACCGCGGATAACCTTAGACGCGTCCTCCGCCCCAGGAACGCTCAGCTTCCTCTTCCCTCCCTCCCAATCCAGCTCGAGCTGGCGGGCCCGACGGGGGTCTGGGCAAGGGCCCCGAACCCAGGCAACCCCGCCTCCAGCCCCGAGACGCTCTCGGCTGAAACTCGGGAGGGACTATGGATCGCAAAGCCCCGTGGGGGAGGGGAGGGAGCGGCGCCCGCTTGGAGCCAGGGGAGGGGTCTCCCGGAAGGGCGACTCAACTCTCCGCCCCCTCGGGGAAGCTGTTGCGTCAGCTTCGAGATCCCAAATTAAAGAAAGTGGTCTCTTGGGCTTCTTTGGTGGCGCAGTGGTTGAGAATCTGCCTGCCAATGCGGGGGACACGGGTTCAAGCCCTTGTCTCGGAGGATCCCACATGCCGCGGAACAACTGGGCCCGTGAGCCACAACTACTGAGCCTGCGCGTCTGGAGCCGCGATAGTGAGAGGCCCGCGCACCGCGATGAAGAGTGGCCCCCGCTTGCCACAACTAGAGAAAGCCCTCGCACAGAAACGAAGACCCAACACAGCCATAAATAAATAAATTTTTAAAAAGTGGTCTCCACCGGGCCGGGAAGGTGTCGGGCCGTAGGGCCGCCGCCAGGAGGCAGCACTTAACCAAAAATGTCCGGGCTGAGGGTGTCCGGGAGGCTGGAGTCCCCACCGCACCTTTCATCTGAAGAGTCTTAGTGGTAGAGTGGACCAATAAAAGAGGAGGTTGCTGGGCTAGTTCAAGGAAAGGGATGTGAAAATGTTTCACCACGTATTAAACCTAAAAGATGACTTGTAAATAATACAATTTCCTTTAGTAGACTTTATGGACAGTCCAGCTTTGGCATCTTTTAAAGCCTCTCTGCAGAGATTCATAGAGAACCACCTACGTTCAAGACCAGTCTGGTGGAAAGGCACACAGCTTAAGAGACTTCCCAGCTACCAGGCAAGAAAAAAAGAGTGTAGCCCGAGGTCATAATTTACCCATCCTGAAGCTGGGTCATTTAACACAGAATTTAGCCTGTACTGATTGAGCAGGGATTTGACAGCCATGGGAAAAGAAAAGGAATATGATACAATAAATTATGTAAGTAATAAGGAAATAATATGCAAAGCAATGTATTGTGTGAGTGGGTGGTTTATAGCTGTCAGTTCCCACAGTTCTTGCATGGAGTGACAGTGATTTGGGGTGACAGTGATTTTGATCTTTTTTGAGCCGTCCTAAGGTGGAAGCCAATGAAGGAACAGGAAATAAGACACTTCCCAAATAGTTCGCTCTTCTTCAACCTTAGAATTTAGTCACGGTATGCAAAAATGGGAAGAGGTTGCAAAATGAGGTGGAATTAGCTACCCAGAGTCACCTTCACTTAACGTTCTTTCTCCAACATCATCATTATTCATCACAACAGTTTAAAAAGCACCAACTTTCCCAGTGCACTTGTACAAAAATTACTGTATACAGACCTCACAGAAGGATATTTGAATAAACATGTTGGACGAAAACATGAATGGACAACAATGTGTTAAAGCCAAATGCAGGCTGTGATGCCCTGGAGAGGCAAAGGAGTTTAAGTAACAGAGGAAAGACATGAAGCTCAGATTCCGGATGCTTCCCACCATTGTTACTCTAGCCTTTGCCAGATGAAGTCCAGAGGCTGAAAGACATTCAGTTAGGGGATGATGAAACCGCTTTCCTGTGGCTTAGAGTCTGATGAAGTCATTGAGGAGTGCTGTCCTAGTGCCAGACCCACTCCCCTGCAACAGTGTTCCATGAGGTCCCTGAGAATGCTGATGATGTTAGCTGTCAGCACTGGAGTTCTCTTTCTCTCTCCCTCTCAAAATCCTAACCCATATTTCCAACCCATGGATTTCCAACCCATGGATTGTCCCCCCTGCCACATCACTCTAACCACATCAAAGGCTGAACTCATCTTCCTTCCAAAGACCTTTCCCCTCCCAGTTTTCCTACTTTTCCAGATCAAGATTCCCATCTGCCCCAAAGTCCTCCAGCTCTCGCTCCTTGACTCCCACAGCTATTAAATTAGTGCATGTGTTCAGTTCTGCATGTGGAGTTCATACTGTCCACATTATTTGTTCCCCTTAATGCATGTGGCCTTTTTTATGATTTTGCACCCATAGTGTGTGAGCTACTAAAAGATAGAGGAGTGTTGCTGGTTCAACTCCTTTATATAGTGTTGATAGTAGTGCCAGCTTGTCATCTTTCCTACGAATCTTGAATGTTGACACCGACTTTATTTTTCCAGCCCTTGGCTCCTACTACATGATCCTCCAACTGTAAATTATGTAATGGGATTGCAGTGCTGTCTGCCTCAGCCGTCTATCTCAGAACCAGACAAAGGCACATGGAGCCTAGCCTGGGAAAGGTGTTACTCAGTCATTACTGCAACTGTAAAACAGTAAATCCACAGCCACATTTTGGTTCAATTTCCTGATCTCTGAAAATTACAAGCTATCTCTACAGTGATTGCTTCCTGATCTGTCTTATCCACTTTATGGGTTTATTATGAAAATTTATAAAGAAGTGTTTTGTATCATTTATACAGAAGTGTTTTGATAACTGAAAATTAAGTGTACAAATGTAAAATGGTAATGGTAGTCTATTGTCTTACTTCCCTTGCTTAGTTTTTTGGGTCCATCCCTTGGCTTATATCCAAGGTTCTTTTATTCCCATCCCTTCTTCTAGTTCAGCCCTCCCCTATACCATTCTTATTGTTATCAAAACAGCTGCTTTTACTTCTTAAACCAGGACCCACCCTTCCCCTCTTTCAAAGCACAGTTCAGAGCCACCTCCTGTGGAAAAACTTCCCAGTCTTGCAGAAGGAAACGATAAACTTCCAGATAGGCCATTACACCACTCCCTCAGGTTCCCCCAGTCAGCATGTATTTAAGTGTCTAGCCTAGCACAAGAGTAATGGCAACTTTTGTAGGCGCTTCACCAATTATAAAGCACTTTCACTTACCTTATCATTCTTAAAATGTTTTCATAAATGTGATATATTTTAAGCTTTTTCTTCAATGAAGAAATTAGGGATAAATGACTTCCCCAAGGCAAGTACAGGCATACCTCGGAGCTAAACCACCACAATAAAGCAAATATCACAATAAAGTGAGTCACAGGAATTTTTTAGTTTCTCAGTACATGTAAAATTATGTTTACACTATATTATAGTCTATTAAGGGTGCAATAGCATTATGTCTAAAAAAAAGGACATACCTTATTTGAAAAATCTTATTGCTAAAAAATGCCAAAACAATTACAATAGCAACATCAAAGATCACTGATCACAGATCACCATAACAAATAATAATGCCAAAGCTTGAAATATTTCAAGCATTACCAAAATGTGACACAAAGGCACAAAGAGAACAAATGCTGTTTGAAAATCTGGCACTGATATAGACTTGCTCTATGCAAGGTTGCTACAAAGCTTTAATTTGTAAAAAATGCAATACCTGCAAAGCACAATAAAAGTGTGTCTGTGAGTGATAAAAGAAAGAGGGAAGAAGCCACGGATCTGGGTTTGCCACTTACTACTACCTACCTCACAAGGTTTTTGCGAGGATTATATTATACAATGTGTGGTGGTAGCTCTTATAAAAATGGAATCAGATCTTAGCTCCAATACCTCTTCCTCAAGAAAGCCTTATTAGACAGCCTACTCCAGATGAAGTTCCCATCATATGCTCACAAGCAGCACCTACCTCCCTTCCCAGCACTCATCTCAGCTGTAATATTACAGTAATGTGTATGATTATTTATCATCATCTCTCTCTAGACTAGGAGCTCTAACTGAATAGGGACGTCTGCTCTGCTCTCCACACCGAATACAGTGCTTATCACATACAAGTTCTTCAATTTCGTTTGATAAACGAGAACTGAAACCCAAATTTTCTGATTCACTCTAAATTTGACTCTTAGGCTGGGGGAAATATGTTACAGTGATGCCAGAAGACAGAATGCGGTCACGTGGATGTTACTCAACTGATAGAAGAAATTTCAAAGGACTAGAGACCGCTGCTGGGCAATGGGGGGGAGTGGGGGAAAACAGTTCGGAACGGTTTAGTCTGGGCGCACGCGACTTCCGCACGGTTGTAACCACCACTGAGAATGCATACGCTGAACGACCGTTTTCGCCCAAAAATCCCTGGACACAGTTTTGTCCCTCTTTTCCGTACGATGAGCCAAGATGGCGTGGCCCTTGATTGAAAACCAGATTCAAGATGGCGACTTCCGGCTTCCCGCGCAGCGTCACGCGTGGCCACGAGGCCACGCCCACTTTCCGGCTCCTGCACCTCAGCATGGCTGCTTTGCGTTTACTGCTCTCTAGTAAGCGGGTGTAGGGTCCGGGGGCTCAGGGGTTCGTGGAGGCGGGCCCGGGACGCCTGGGCTGGCTGCACGGCTTCTCTCCCAACTCTCCCGTTTTCCCAGCAGGTGTCCGGAGGCTGCACTGCGGCGCCGCGGCTCGGGCGGGCAGTCAGTGGCGACTCCAGTGAGTGCCGGTCTGGGGGGAACTGAGGGGCCAGAAGCTGGGCTGAGTCCTCACGGAACTGTTTTTCTCCACCCAGGCAGGGCCTTGCTGCCAATCCGTCCGACTACGGGCCCCTTACGGAGCTCCCAGACTGGTCTTACGCGGGTGAGCGCTGATCTGACAGTTTACTATACTTTGGAGATTTTCACCCAGAGGGAACGCCCCTGGTCGGAGGGGGGTTGGGGGGAGTGTCAAGGTGCGGCTTGTGTGTGAGCGGATCACGTATTGAACTTTGTATTTGGAGTTGGGGGGAAGAAATCCTATTGTCTATTTTATAAATTAAATTACGCCTATGGAAAGTAAAGCTAGACAGGATCTTCTTGGCTTGTGGGGATAAGCAGAAGCTAACTCTGATGTGGGCATCCCGCGGGAGGGACAAGACTTTATGTGTCTAAGAGGGACGTGGTTTTTTTAAAGTTACGAAGAACCGCCCTTCTATGTGGTGAGTACATTGTTAAGAATTTGTTACCAAGTGCAGGTAGAGCTCTTTGAGAGGCTGCCTAAATGAGCGTCTCAGAGAGAGGCTTAGAAGAGTGAGGACAGAGGATGACGGGCTCTCTTCAGAAAAGTTTCTTCCTTTACCTTAAAACAAAACAAAACAAAACGCCCTAGAAAGGAAAAACCTTAGAAAAGTTGAAGCCACTCCCCACTGCATTGGGACTCCAGTTCACAGGTGGTAAAATTGAGGCCTACAGAAGTAAATTGCTCAGGAGCACACAGCTAGATAATAGCAAAGCCAGGACTAGAACTGGGCAGAGGCCAGGCCCCCTTCAACGGCACAGAAACCTGAGTATTGGATTCTATAGGAGTATGAATCTTAATCAGATACTTGGTGGCTGAGGAGGATGGTGAAGATTTTTTTCCTACTTGTTATTTACTGTAGGAAGCCTAGGAGCTCCTTGAAGTAGTATGGAATATTGGGAAGACTCTGGAATTGAATTTTTTTTAATTTATTTTATTTTTACTTATTTATTTTTGGCTGCGTTGGGTCTTCGCTGCTGCGTGCGGGCTTTCTTTAGTTGCCGCGAGCAGGGGCTACTCTTCGTTGCGGTGCACGGGCTTCTCATTGTGGTGGCTTCTCTTGTTGGGAGCACGGGCTCTAGGCGCCTGGGCTTCAGTAGTTGTGGCACACGTGCTCAGTAGTTGTGGCTCACAGGCTCTAGAGCGCAGGCTCAGCAGTTGTGGCGCACGGGCTTAGTCGCTCCGTGGCATGTGGGATCTTCCCGGACCAGGGATTGAACCCGTGTCCCCTGCATTGGCAGGCGGATTCTTAACCACTGTGCCACCAGGGAAGCCCACGGAATTGATTCTTAATCCAGGCTTCTCTACTTGCTAACTTTGTGGTTAGCAACTTACTTAATGGTATTCCTCAGTTTCCACAAATGTAAAAGAAGAATACCTATCTCAGATGGTTCTTGGAAGGATAAAATGAAACAACCAGTGTAAAGCACCTGTTACACACAGTATTGGTTCCCTTTCCTGATGAATATTATCTCTTATTTGTCTTGCCTTCAAACTTTTGGACAGAGTTTTCACTGTTTCTTTCTTTCTTTGTAGAAAGTAAGTATCCTTTTAATCTCTGTTATAAACTGCTTGAGATCAGGTACTGCATTTTTTCAGCAAGTCAGCAGACATTTATAAGATTTTTATTATGGGTATACACTGTACTACAGTGAAAGTAAGGGATACAGTCCCTAATCCCAAGGAACTTAAAGTCTAGCTGGAAAAACAAAGCATGGACATTTTAAAAATTAAGTAATAATATTTCAGTGCTCTGGCCCTTTCCAGAAGGATTTGAGGTGGCTAAATAAGGCTAAAAACAATTAGTAGTACAATAAATGTCCCCAAACAGAGAGATGAATATTAAATGATGGAGATGCATTTCTTTCAGAAGAGAGAGCTGACAGAGTTGAAGAGGTTAGAGAAGGATTTCTGGGACAAGTAGAGCTTGAGGTGGGCCTAAGAATGAGAATTTGGCTGGAAGGAAAGGAAAAGGGTGTTTCATTATAGAGTAAGATGGAACTCAGCAAGGACTCACTGGTAAGTAGAACAGTAATCACATTGCTTGAGTGGAGGGTTTCTGAAGATAAAACAGGAGATTCAGCATTGCAAAGGACCTTGAATTCTAGGCTAATGAGGGAGGGGTAAGTAAAATAGAGTAGGAACATTCCTAGGAGCTTATTCTTGGTGGTTCTGGCATACCTCACCATTGAGGGAAGTGTTCTAGGGGAATTAAGCTACAGTGGGTGTGAAATGGAAAAGAGGAGCTCAAGATTTGTTCTTCCCTCTTTCCTATCACAGCCGCTTTCCCAGGGTCCTGCAGGCCTTCTCTAACACTTGCCTTTTCTCTCACTTCTATCTGCAGATGGCCGCCCTGCTCCTCCAATGAAAGGCCAGCTTCGAAGAAAAGCCCAAAGGGAAAAGTTTGCAGTGAGTGGCCAGAGCCCACACAGAGCAAACTGTGTGTAATCAGGGGGAGAAAATTTAAATTGTAATTTGTCTTAGTTGGCACCTAAGCTAACATGTACCCCTCACTCCGAGGTTTTATCTGCCAGAGGTTTTAACAGTACCGGGAGAAGGGGGGATAGAGTGGGGCACTCCTAGGGCAGGAACCAATAGTAGACACCCATTTTGCTGCCTTCCTCCTGCTTCCCAGCCCAGGACCTGGTTCCACCCCTTCCCCAGTCAGTGGTGTCATTTTCCAGCTGAAACCTCTGACTTTGATCTGTGAATGAAAGGATATATGGTGCAGAGCTCAAGCCCCAGATGTTATCCACACTGTTTTCCTGTCTGTTTCAGAGACGAGTTGTACTGCTGTCACAGGAAATGGATGCTGGATTACAGGCATGGCAGCTCAGGCAGCAAGAGAAGTTGCAGGAAGAAGAAAGGAAGCAGCAGAATGCTCTTAAACCCAAAGGGGCTCTACTGCAGAACCCACGACCAAGTCAATAAAAAGCAACTCCTGTCTCCCCCGGCCTGGCTCTGGCTTGCTTTTCTATCACCTAGATGTGTCATCCCAGCCAGAAGAAAGCCTTTATGTTCCCCATCTGTCTTCAGGGCAAAAGAGGATGGACACCAGGAAGAACAGGCTGTAAGATCACTGCCTGGAAGTGTGGGCACAGTGCCCTCACCCCAGCTCCATTCCGGTTCAGCAGACTCTTGCTCTGGGGTATTGACCCCTTCTTTTGCAGGCCATAGGACTGGCCCAACTTTGCTGCTCTGCAAACATGAAAAAGGGGGCAACAGTTTTCCTGGCTTTAGCCACACACTCAAGCCTTTAACAGCCCATACACAGTTCAGGCCTCATGCAGTTACGCATTAATAAATGTTTTGATGAAAAAGGCTTTCCAGCTGAGATCCACTTTTTGGCAAGCAACTGATACCAGTTTTTGTAAACTTCAGATACATGGCCCTAGAGGATACTCCCACTGGGAAGGCTGACACGGGAACAGCAGACTTGGGTGTTGCATGTTCTGCTAAAGAGTGGGATCCTGAGGTTTCTGTGGCTCTGACTGAATTCCAGAGGTTGGTTGGAGAGAGGCCTGTACTTCCCAACCCCCACTTGTGTAGGGGAGCCCTGCGGTGCTCAGCCCCCAAACAGTGACTGTGGAATAGGTACCTAATAGCCACCATATACTTCCCACAGATCTGTTAGCTGCACAGGCCCCAGGGAAACCTTTCATTTTATTGATCATGGCTCCTCCCATGGATTCTGAGGGAAAAAGGACCTTTGCTCCCATTACAATACCAAGCACTGGGCTTTTCTTCCATTCTCCTGCCACAAATAATGTGACAGTTCTTTTATCTCTAGGATTTCTGGAACTTCCTACCTGACATAATTTCTGTCCAGCCTCCTTTATTCCTTCCCTTGCTTTCTTTCCCTCCCTTCTTCTCCGCGCCCCCCCACCCAACCTCCTTCCTCTCTTCGCTGACCAATGCAGTTCTTGGAGCTTAGATTTCGCTGATGGTTGGGTTTTCTGTGTCCCACACTTTTCCTGCCTCTGTTGTGTTGCTTTTCCAGATCTAGCCCTCAGCCTCTTATCTGTCTCCCTTTCCCACCATCAGCTCTAGCCTGCCCTCCCCCTTCCCTTCATACCTCCACCTTTTGTTCTCAGAGTCTAGTCAGCCCCTGAAGGAGGAGATTATCTCCTTTTCCGGTATAGAGCGGGAACTAAACCCTGTAGGCCTGACTCCCATTCTCTCTTTTCTGCAGTTTCACCAAACTTCATTTGCCTTTCCCCGGATTTCATGGCCTTGCACTCCTTTCCTCCCCAGCCAGTTCTAGTTCAAGGGGCAGCAGATTGCAAAGGACAATTAAAAAGGGGGCACATTCGTCTTTCTCCGGGGACAGGACCTCCAGATCCAGTGTGGTGGTGGCATTTGGTATTGTTGCCTTTTTTTTTTTTTTTTTTTTTTGTGGTACGCGGGCCTCTCACTGTTGTGGCCTCTCCCTTTGCGGAGCACAGGCTCAACGGCCTGGCCTCACGGGCCCCGCCGCTCCGCGGCATGTGGGATCTTCCCGGACCGGGGCATGAACCCATGTCTCCTGCATCGACAGGCGGACTCCCAACCACTGCGCCACCAGGGAAGCCCCTGTTGCTTTTTAAAATTATTATTATTATTTGTTAGGGGAGGGACAGAGGTGGCTGACAAGAATAAGGGACACAATTTTCAATACGATTGAGCCACAGGCCCCAGCAGACAACCCCGCACACTGGGTCTCGTGGACAAGGAAGATGCCCCCACCATCCCAGGCTCTGAGCTCCGTGTTTGCCCCAGGCGCTGAGCTTCCCAGTGCTTCCCACGGAGGTGAGACGAACGGTGGAAGCAGAGGAATCAAGCCACCCAAAATATGCTTAGAAGGAGAAAGTCTCCCACATCCCGTCCCTTGAGTCCCCCCAAGCCCCCCGCTCTCGGCTGTGGCCTCAACCCCTGCAGATGGCAGCCTCCACCACAGAAAGGCAACTTAAGGGTTGTTTTTTTTTTTTACCCTGCTCTTGGCTGTAATTGGATTCAGACTGAAACAACCACGTCCGCACCGGGAAAGGAGGGCATAGGGGCGGGGGCGGAGGGAGCCTGTGGGAGAAGGGAGGGACCAGAGGAGAGAGCGAAAGAGGGCTCGCCATCCAGTTCGCAGACTAAGCAGAAGAAAGATCAAAAAACGGGAAAGCGGGGACGAGCAAACAGGCGCTTTCAAGAACAATCCCCTCATCTCCAAGCGGACAGCGCTCTAGGAATCCAAATTCAGTGCCTACGGAAGACAAAAGGCGCCCCGAGGGAGTGGCGGTGCGACCCCAGGGCTTGGGCCCCGCCGCGGAGCCCGCACGGCCCGGCTGCCCGGACGGTCGCGGACCATGTCTCTCGCCCCACGACCCGCCCGCAGTCTGCTGCTCCCCCTGCTCGCGCTCGCCTCCGCGCTCGCCTCCCTCAGCTCTGCCCAAAGCAGCTTCAGCCCCGAAGTAAGTGAGCTCCTCCGGCCCTGCCCGGAGTCGCGCCCGCCGGGGAGGCGAGCCCGGGGGTCTCCGAGGGGACAGCCCCCATTCGGAGAGGAGGGCTCTCGGCGTCTCGGCTGCTCCGGCCTGCAGGGTCCCCCTTCCTTTCCTTTCCCTCCTCATCTCCAAACTTCCAAGTCGATCCAACTTTTGCCTCCTCCAACTACCACCCCCACCCCCACCCCCACCCCCACGCGCGCGCGCGCGCCGCCGACTTTCTTTGCCATTCCTTTCCTTGGAAGAACTTTCCAGCCGGGGCCCACTCCCCACCCCTCCCTAGTTCCCCTGGGCTCTGAGCTCAGCTCTGGAACCGGTCGGGAGCCTGATAAATATTTGGACTCCGCTCAGACCCCGCGCTGTCCTGGTTTCTTGTCATGTGCGAGAGTTTGTTGTTTCTTCGACTTTCCAGTTCGCAGGCGCTCTCCCGCCCGCGCTCGCCGGCGCTCTGCCGGCCGGGAGGGCTCCGGGGACGGCGCCCCTTGGCCCGGGCCCCCCACGCTGCGGCCGCCGCCTCGCTGGCGCTCCCGGCCCTCCTCGGACGCGTCGGCTGCCAGGTGCGGTCGGGGGTGGCCGGCGGAGCGGGCCCGACCCCCACCCCCCGCCTCCCCGAGAGGACCCTCTGTGTCCCGGCCCGGAGCCCTGGCGTCGAGGGTCGCGGCGCTGGCGCCCTGGCCCGCGTTTCCGGACACACAAAGGTCTCCTTGTGAGCCGGGGCCTCGGCCGGGCTGCCGCCTCCGCTCCCTGCTCCCCCTTCGGCGCCTTTAGGCTCTTTTTGTTAATTGCTTTTCTGTGTTAATTGCAGGGAGACTGGGGGCGTCGTACGGGGAGCGGGGTGAGGGCTTGGCCCTGGGCTCCCGCGCAGGTCTCGACTGACTCGGTTGCCCCCCGCCCATTCCCCGACGCTGGCCCACCGGGCTCGGGAGGAAGCCGCGTGGGAGTTGTCTGAGGAAGTTTTTCCTCTCTCTCTCTTTTATTTTGGGGTGAAGGTGGGAGACGGATTTGATCAGCTTCTTATTTTGGGCCATCCCAACCCACTCAGCTCGGCCAGGGCCTGGGTGCGGTCGGGAGGGGCCGGGAAGGGCCCCTGAGCAGGGGGAAGGGATCAGGACTTGGCTTCCTCCCTCCTGGTCCCGGCCCTGGTCCCACCCCGGGAGGAAACATCTCCAGAAAGAACACACTCTCTCTGTCCTGAGACTGACAGGAAAAGTGTGGCCCTAGGAATGGAGGTGACCGCGGAGAGTGAAAATCTGCCCAGGGGCTAAGCCTGACAAGGTCCAGGCGGAGGAGGAGGCATCCTCTTTCCAGGCCTGGAGTCTTCATCAGAGGCCTGAAGGGGAGAGCGCCTAACAAAAGGAGCCCGGGCATCTGGGGGCTTCCCGCTGCCAACTTTGCCTGCCCTGCCTTCCTTCCCTCCCCTGCCCCACTAGGTCCCCTTGGGGAGGGGAGGCAGCCCTGGCTCTGTTTTAAGCGGGTCATGGGCAGTCCCAGTGCCAGAACCATCATTTGCTTCTGGGCCATGGAGGGGTGGGAGGCAGAGGGGAGGGAGGAGCAGGCCCAGAGGCTGGGATCCAGGGCCTGCAGAAGAGCCAGAGATTCCCCCCAACCCCCTCCAGGACTCCTAGGCCGGTGAAGTGGGGCCTAGGAGTGGGAGGGGTTCCTTGTCCTTGACTTTCCCCTAGAGGAATACCTTGTACCACTCAGTTTTCAAGACAAAGCCAGCCGACTCAGTTCTCGGACCCTGCAGAGTTGCTCCCTCTCCAGGCAAATCTGGAGGGAGAGCTGGGGTGGCCCAGGCCTCAAACAGCCGGCCTTCTCCCAACACCTCCAGGGTCCTGCACCAGCTCTGGGACAGCCCTCTCCTCTCCTTGGCCAGTCTGGCATTTGGCCCTTCTCCCACTCAGCCGCAGACACAAGAGTCCTCTCTTCTGTGGTTCCGACCTCATAGTCTCCTCTGTGGTTCTTCCTTTGCTCGGAGCCTAGGCCTGGGAGGAGGAGAGGAATGGGGGCACTTCCTTTCCAGGACTTGTGGCTCTCTTGACTCCAGAGAAGTCCCTTTCTTGACTAAGTCTCCACCTTTCTTTACTGCATATGGGGTGGAGGTTGTGGGCGTGAATATTTAGACCTATCCACCTTCTTGAAAGACTCATCAGGAAGAGGGATGTATCCCAGAGCTCCCAGATGTGGATTCTCCCCATCTCTCTGCCACCCTCCCTCCTGTCATCCTGCCCTAGGAGCTTTGCCCCCTGAGGGTTGAGGGGGCCTGACCTCAGTCTTCCAGCTCCAGCAGTGGGCTACTCCCTTCCTTTCCCAAAGCTGAAGCAGCTGCTCCCCCACCAGAGGTCATAAGCCCGGGATGTGACTACCCTACAGGTGAGGCCAGGGGCAAAGGGAGTTTCCTGCATACTTGGGCACAGGCCACAGCAGGCCTCCTGCAGGCACTAGCTGTGGCATCAGTTAGCGCAGGTCAGGGCAAGTTTAGAGCTCCCAGGAGAGCAGAACCTCCTGGCTCCAAGACCGGAGCCTCCTGCTCTGCTCCCCTCTGGTATAACAGAGGTTAAACTTCGCTCCCCGCCTTCTTCCCCTGAGGAGGGGCTCTCAGAGCGGGTGGTGCTAGGGTTGTTCTGGCCAGGCCTGTTGGCTGGGGAAAGGCTGTGTTGTTTACATCCCGGGCCCTAACTCCCATCATCAGCTGTAGGGGATCACTTCCCAGAACCATGTTGCAATTCTTGCCCCTGCCGGCTCAGGTCCCCAGTCAGCTGCTCCTGAATCAACCCCAGCCCCAGTGCAAGAGCACTGCACCACCGTCAAGGCCTGGGCCTCGAGGTGAAGGGCCACATGGAGAGCCATCCTAATGACCTGGGGTAAGGGATGCAGTACCACTCTGCACTCCAAGCTCCCGCCCTAGGCAACCTGCAGCCTCCTCTGGACTCCTTAAGAAGGCAAGGCTGGAGCAGGGACCAGAGCCATCCGAGTAGCATCTCCCCATAGGAGGATCTGAGCATGTTCATGTTCCATATAAAACTTGGCTCATTTTACTTTTCAGGCTTTAGGAAAAGACTCCATTTTTCTTACAATAAAGGCTGATTTTTTCCTCAACAGGGCTTTGCCATGTGGGTACCTTTCAATGAAACACCAAAAACCTAACTTTACTTTAAGACAATATGCCAGCCTTTATATTATGAACAATTTCACATCATACCTAAAATAAACTGCAGTCACCAAAATACTAAGTAAAATACTAACCTTAATCCTAACCACCATCCCAATCTCCCACTTCCTCTACTGAGAACCTTAAATGGGTCTTTAGGTCCCAAGCCCTAGGTCAGATGCTGCTTGGATAGCGACAGTGGCAGGATCCTGACTCTGTGACTGGATCACATCCGCACCACCTCCAAACGCCCCAGCTTCCCCTATCAGCAGCCAGCCGGAGCCCTAGCTCCTTTTCTGTTCTCCTTTCTGAAAAGATCTCAGCTGTGTATACCCCGGAGGCACAGCATGCCTGTCCCAGGAGAGCCTCATGCCAGGCCCCAAAGTGGAGCCCCTCAGCCTCTCCCCTCTCCATCCACCATGGGCACACCCCAGCCTCAGGTGGGACACGCTGTATTTACAAGAACACTGACACAGAGGAGAAAAGCGCTAGAAGGAATCTCAGCTCTGAGAAGACATCCTAGAACTCAATTAAACCACCAGGGCTCCCATCAAAAGAGTTACAGCCAAAGCCCAGCGCTGTGGCTCCCCACCCCTCCAAGAGGATCAGCCATACTAGGACCCGGGCCAGAGTTTGGGTCCAGCCTGGGAGTTCCTCCAGACCCACTGCCAGAGCCAGGCTGGGAGCTCACTGCCCTTTCCACACCAAGCCAAGGGTGCATTCCAGGTGCCGTGAGGAAACAGAGGCTCCCCTCGGGCCAGGTGGGGATGCTCCAAGCCACATCCCTTTCCCTACAGGCCTGGCTGCAGCAGTATGGCTACCTGCCCCCTGGGGACCTGCGTACCCACACACAGCGCTCGCCTCAGTCACTCTCAGCTGCCATCGCTGCCATGCAGAGGTTCTACGGTCTGCGAGTGACAGGCAAGGCTGATGCAGACACCATGAAGTAAGTGCTAGACCCTGGCAGGAATTCTGCCCGGCACCCACCGACACCACACTTGAGTACCAGAGAGGCTGCCACCTGAATGCCTGATTCCACCCCCATACCTCATCCCCACAAGCTGATTCCGACCCTCTCCTGTTCATCCAGACCTCATGACCTTGTCTCTTCCCCACACTGACCCTGGGGCCGGACATTCCCCCTCTCCTCTGAAGACCTTTCTCTTTCATACGCTCTCCTGACCACAATCCTCACACCCCAGGGCCATGAGGCGCCCCCGCTGTGGTGTTCCAGACAAGTTTGGGGCTGAGATCAAGGCCAATGTTCGAAGGAAGCGCTATGCCATCCAGGGCCTCAAATGGCAGCATAACGAGATCACTTTCTGGTGAGTCCAACGGGCAAGTGGCCTTTCTCACATCAGGTCACCCTTCCCTATCAGTGGTGCTTAGAGACCCTGAGGCTCCCTTCCCTACTTACCCCTGTTCCTGAGACGTATCGTCGGGGGTAGGGAGGAAAATGGCTCTCATCCTGGAGAGGGGTGCAGCCGGTAGAGGATATATCCCAGGGCCAGAAAGCCCTCAGTTCTTGGGACAGAGGCATCGTGAGGCGGCGGGAAGAGCTGGGTCAGACAAAGGTGGCTGGACGGCTCAGTCAGACCTGGGAGAGTACAGGGAAGGAGTTCTGCCCCTTGTTGTCCTAACGCACTCCCATCCTCTCCCCACGTGGCTGGACCTCAGCATCCAGAACTACACCCCCAAGGTGGGGGAGTATGCCACATTTGAGGCCATCCGCAAGGCGTTCCGTGTGTGGGAGAGCGCCACGCCGCTGCACTTCCGAGAGGTACCCTATGCCTACATCCGTGAGGGCCACGAGAAGCAGGCCGACATCATGATCTTCTTTGCTGAGGGTTTCCACGGTGACAGCACGCCTTTCGATGGCGAGGGCGGCTTCCTGGCCCATGCCTACTTCCCAGGCCCCAACATTGGAGGGGACACCCACTTTGACTCTGCCGAGCCCTGGACTGTCCGGAATGAGGATCTGAATGGTGAGCGAGGTAGCCTGGGGACTCTTATCCGTGGAAGAGTGAAGAGTCATTTGTATGGGGGTTCTCCAGCTTCCTCCCCAAGCCTCAGACCCCCAAATCTCAGGGCTTTGGGGGACCACAAACATCTCCCGGTCTGACTTCCAGTGAAAGCAGGAATCCTGTTTTGAGCTATTTACATCTGGTCCCTTCTCTCGCCCAATAACTGACTTCCCAGTCAAAGACTTCAAAGCATCTGCATCACTCACTTTTCCAGGCAAATGTCATGTCTGGCTCCCGGGAGAAACTGAGGCCCAGATAGGACCTCAGCTTCCCAATCCTTGCTGGGGTTTGGATCCGGTCCCAGAACAGTCTCTCGCCTCTACCCAGAAGAGTTGCTGGCTGGCTTTTGCCTCCTCTGCCAAATATGAGGCTGGAACTCAGGATTTGGTCACTTTGGGTGGGAAATTTGGCAGGCAGGCTTCGTTGTGAACCTGAAGCTTCTGATGGGGAAAAGCAGGGAGTCTGAGGGAAGGGACCCAGGCTGCCACCATAACCATCCCCATCCCTCCAGGGAATGACATCTTTCTGGTGGCTGTGCACGAGCTGGGCCATGCCCTGGGCCTTGAGCATTCCAATGATCCCTCGGCCATCATGGCACCCTTTTACCAGTGGATGGACACAGAGAACTTCGTGCTGCCCGATGATGACCGCCGGGGCATCCAGCAACTTTATGGCAAGTAATCTACGCCCACATCTGCTCCTTAGCCTCTCCTGTTCTCCCTGGCCTGTGCATTTTCCCCTCCCTCATGCCCTACAGTCTCCCCCTGGCCCCCCACCTGACCCTGCCTCCATCCGCTCCCACTTTTAAAAGACCCCACCTTTTCTGTCCTTTCCCAGCTGATTGCTTCAGCCTCCTGCAAAGGCCCAGCCACACCTCTCCAAAGGTGTTAATCTGCCCATATGCCTGTCCTTTCCTCCTACTCTGCCACCAAGTCTGAAGTGCCCCTCGTGTTCTCTGCCCCAGGGAGCGAGTCAGGGTCCCCCACCAAGATGCCCCCTCAACCCAGGACCACCTCCAGGCCCTCTGTCCCTGATAAGCCCAAAAACCCCACCTATGGGCCCAACATCTGTGATGGCAACTTTGACACCGTGGCCATGCTCCGAGGGGAGATGTTTGTCTTCAAGGTGAGAGGAAGAAGTGGGCTGGTGTGGGGGACAAAAGGGCTCCATGACCGGGAGGCTGGGTGGAAACAGCAGCAGGAGGACTAAATACTAAGACTGAGGCAGTTTTGAGGACTGAGCTGGAGGACAAAGCTAAAGATGTAATGAACTGCCTCCCAGGAGCGCTGGTTCTGGCGGGTGAGGAAAAACCAGGTGATGGATGGATACCCCATGCCCATCGGCCAATTCTGGCGGGGCCTGCCCGCATCCATCAACACTGCCTACGAGAGGAAGGATGGCAAGTTTGTCTTCTTCAAAGGTAACCGGATATTCTGCCTTAGTCTTAGGGTGGGTGTGGGGAGGGTCTCCCCGGAGGAGGAAATTCCACCTGACTCCTCCAAAGACCGTAGAGCTCAGGTGGAATCAGATCCTGCCCTTCCCTCTCCTCCCCAGGAGACAAGCACTGGGTGTTTGACGAAGCTTCCCTGGAGCCTGGCTACCCCAAGCACATTAAGGAGCTGGGTCGAGGACTGCCTACCGACAAGATCGATGCTGCTCTCTTCTGGATGCCCAACGGAAAGACCTATTTCTTTCGGGGAAACAAGTAAGGCCTCAATCCCTGGGCCCCAGGCCTTCCTCCTCAGACACCACCACCAGGTCCCCTCAATTCTGGAGGAAGACCTACTTTCCCCGTGAAATGTTTCCCTGAAGAAGCTGGCTGAGCCTGTGCTGTTGCCTAGCAACGGGCAGCCTCCATTGGGTGCTGAGTGAGTGGGGTATGACCGGGTCACCATTTCAGACCTGCTCATTTGACGCCTCCTGCCCCCAGCCCTGTGCCACCGCCCCAGCTGCCAGGCACTGTCATTAAGGGCCGCTGGTGGCTCCTCGCAGCCTGGGCCCTCCCTCCCACCCCCACCTTCCACCGCTTTCAGCTGCAGGCCCTCATTACTCAAAACCCCTGTCCCCCCGCCCCCGTCCACAGACACTCTTTGCTCACCGGCGAATTCGGTCCCGGGTCCCACTCCCCTCAGAGGACATGCCCAGTGTCCAACCACTTCCCTTCCCTGCCTCTCCCCCAGGTACTACCGTTTCAACGAGGAGCTCAGGGCAGTGGACAGCGAGTACCCCAAAAACATCAAGGTCTGGGAAGGAATCCCCGAGTCTCCCAGAGGGTCATTCATGGGCAGCGATGAAGGTGAGAGGGGCACAGGAGGTGTCTGTGAGGGGAGGACCTGAACAGGGAGTTAAGAGAGAGCAGGAGGAAAGACGGAGAGCAGCGGGTTGAAAATAATGATGAGGAGGACAGGGGAGCCCTTGCCATGTGCCAGGCACTGAGTAAGTGCTTTCCACGCTTCAGACCCCTTAATACCCACCACTCTCTCAACCCGGTGCTAGAGTTACCTGGTTTGACAGCTGAGGAAACTGCCGCTCAGAAAAGCGAAGCGATTACCTCAGCTGGCGCGCACACTGACGGATTCTCTCCCGCTCTTCTTCTCTCTCTGGCTCTTCTCCGGACGCTGCCGCCTGCGCGCCTCTCATCTGCCACGCCGCCTTCTTGCCGACCCTTGCAGTCTTCACTTACTTCTACAAGGGGAACAAATACTGGAAATTCAACAACCAGAAGCTGAAGGTCGAGCCGGGCTACCCCAAGTCAGCCCTGCGGGACTGGATGGGCTGCCCGTCGTCGGGGGGCCGGCCGGATGAGGGGACTGAGGAGGAGACGGAGGTGATCATCATCGAGGTAGACGAGGAAGGCAGCGGAGCAGTGAGCGCGGCCGCCGTGGTGCTGCCTGTGCTGCTGCTGCTCCTGGTGCTGGCGGTGGGCCTCGCCGTCTTCTTCTTCCGACGCCACGGGACCCCCAAGCGGCTGCTCTATTGCCAGCGCTCCCTGCTGGACAAGGTCTGACCCCCACTGCCGCCCGCCCACTCCTCCCACGAGGACTTTGCCTCTGAAGGCCAGTGGCAGCAGGTGGTGGTGGGTGGGCTGCTCCCGCCGGTCCCGAGCCCCCTCCCCAGCCCCCCCCCCCACGTCCCTTCTTCTCTGTCCCATGACTGGCCTCTCCCCCCACTCCGCGCTGGCATTGCTTCTTCCCTAGATGGGTCCCCCGGAGGCTGAGCAGGGGCCGGCCTCCCAGCCCCTGCCCCTCAGGGGCCCCTGCGGCTTGGTGTGTGTTCAGCCCCATCTGAATGTCCGGGCTCTGCACTTGAAGGCAGGACCCTCAGACCTCGCTGGTAAAGGTCAAATGGGGTCATCTGCTCCTTTTCCATTCCCTGACATACCTTTAACCTCTGAACTCTGACCTCAGGGGTCTCTGGGCACACTAGCCCCGCGAGCCCCCGGGGGTATCCAATTGGCAGCCTCCCACCACTCTTTCTGGCTGAAAGAAATCTAATCTTGTTGTGAGGGGGAGACCCTGAGAGAGTGAGGGGGCGAGGGCCGCTCAGCTACCCTAAGACCTTGGGAGGAAAGCTCAGAGAGGGTCAGTCCTCTCCACCAAGATCCGCCTCTGCCCCACCTGCCCCCGAGAACTTCCACGGAAGGAGCCTGAGCCATTAAGGACTAACCTGGGGCTGCAGAAACCCTTGACAGCCCTACCCCCCCAAACGTTAGCCTCGGATGGGGATGTCAAGGTTGGAAGAGCTGAGACCAGGGGGTGCAGCTACCGGGGTGGGCCCCAGGAGTCCTGGGGGTGAGCCTGGGGGCCACAGAGAAAGAACCTCACTCAAATGCAGGCAGCTGGGGTAGGGACCCAGGGGCAGAGCAGTCAGAGAGGACAGGACAGGACCAAAAGGCAAACCAGGGAGGTGCAGCAGGAGTGGATGGCGGGGGTGGGGCCGGGCAGGCCAGGCCGGCAGGGACGCCACATGGTGGGCTGTGGTACCCGGGGGAGGGCACGTTTTATTGGAGCTCTCAGGAAGGGCCCGAGAAGGGCGCACCTGCTCCCATTTTGTGCCCTGGCTTCAGTCAGACCGCACGGAGGGGAAGGCAGGGAGCCAGAGAAAGGAGCAGAGAGGGCACGCATGGGGGACTGGCGACCGGGGACCTTGATGGGAGCAGCCACCTAGCTAGGGAGCCAAGGATCAGCCTGCCTCCGCCAGCCTCCGGGAAGGGGTGGGCGCCTGGGCGTTTTGTCAGGTTAGCCCCTCGCTTCCCGACGCCCCCCCAGCCCTTCCTACAGGTGTCCTGCCCTCCCCTCCCCACCCGGCCCACCCATTTGAGGTCTCCTTGGGCCGCCAAAGGTGGTCCTGGTACCCGGAGACCTGGGAGAGTGAGAGACCACGACGTGGGGGCAGTGAGCGGAGAGGGATGTCAGGGGTGGGGGGAGTGCGGTGAACGGTGCTGGCAGTTCGGCTAAAGTTGTCTTGTTTGGGTTTTTTGTTTTGTTTAATGTATATTTTTATTATAATTATTATATATGAATTCCCTTCAAATCGTTCCTTTTTGTTAACAAGGGGCATGGGGAGGGGTGGGGGTGGGGCAGAGGCGTCCGACCCCAGGAACCTGCAGGGCGGGGCTGGGTCAGTGCCCTCTAAGGACATTTTCGACCTTGTTCAACCTTTCCACAAAGAATAAACAGTGTTTCACGTTCTTCGCGTGGCTGCAGTTTGTGTGCCTGGGACGTGGCTGTGAGGGGAATGGGAAGCAGGAGGGCCGTGCGGTGTTTTCCGTGAGGTGGGGTTTTGGTATTTTTCATACATAACGGAATCTGTTTATTCTCGGTGGGCGAAAGGGATCCAGGGCCCAGAGATGGGGAGGAGGGCGTACTCCACGGGGGCCGGGGAGTTGTCCACAGAGCCCTGCCAGCTCCTCTCTCCCAACCTGGCCTAAGAGGCTACCTTTGAGGCCCAGTACTGCAAAAGCAAGAGGAAGTGGCCAAGCTGAAGCCACTCGGAAAATCTTCCTAAATTGCGTTATCCTGTCGTGTGATCCAGCCGCAGACCCTCCGTTTGCTCAGGCCTCCGCGCGGCTGCTGGGGGATTCCCCCATCACAGTCAGCCTCAGGCTTGTGGGGGAAGCGGGGGACAGGCCCTTCTCCCCAGCCCTCAGGATCTCAGGCTCTCCCAGGCCTGGGGCTCCCCTGCAGGGGCACAAGGAACTAAGGGGAAAGAAAGAGCTTGCCCCGTGGCCAGTTAGGAGCAGCCTATCTCTGGCAAAACAGGGATCTCACCCCAGTTGCCCAGGAGAGGCAGGATGGTCGGGTTGGAAGGGCAGAATGACAGGGCTTTGTTTCCTCTTTCCTTAGAAACTGCTGCCCCAGACAGGGTTCCCAGGCTGTCGACCCACCCTTCCTCCAAACCAGCCTGGAGGGAGCAATCGCTCAGTTGCTGAGTCAGCTCAGCTGAAGGGAGCAGCCCTCTATTTCTCCCCTCCTTCCCTTCCTGCCTCAGCCGGGCCCTCGCTCCCTCCCGGCTCCAGCCCAGGCCCCCTCCACGGCCTGCCTCCAAGAGGCCTGGCCCCGCCTAGACCAGGCGTTTGATGCAGCTGCTAGTCAGCGCTGGCTGGTGTGATTGCTTTGGCAGAAGGGGTACCCCCCCTTCCTGCCAGCCAGGAACCCTGACCTTATGCCTGGCCTCCTGCGCCTCTCCTGCCCAACAGCTGTTTGGCAGGGCCTGTGTGTCTCAGTGGAGTTGGACACCACCTCCCCGCCCTCACCGGAGGGGATGGGGACCCTGAGAAGTCAGGGCCGTCTGGGGGTGGTAGGGCCCGAGCGTGTGGCAAGGAGCTCAGAGATGAGCTCATGGCCCTTTTGTGTTTTTGTGGCCCACATCTGGAGGCAATTACAGATGTTATCCAGTGGGAGTTCTGCAAAACACAGCTGGAGCCAGTGGAGGAGCATGGGGAGGGGGGACTCTGCCAGAGGGAAGAGGAGAGGGAGCCTAGGGCTCTGGCGTCTGGAGTGTGGTTTCCCCATCACGAGGAAATTGTTTGGCCCTGATTCTGGAATCACAAGATTCTCTCTGAAGCCAAGGGGGAGAGATGGGAATGGAGGACCAGAGACAAAGGGGGAAGAGGTGGAAGAGGCTTCACAAGCTGGGAGAATTGCAGGGTGAAGGCTGCAAGGTCCCGTGCTTCTGACGTGCCTTGGATCTGAGGGATCCAGCCCAGTGAGGCTGCCCCGGGGACCCCACCTGGCCCCAGCTGAGTGAACCACCAGGTCAGGCTGGGTGAGGGGAGAGCAGAAGGCCCCGGGAGACCTTCAAATATTGCTTTCACTGGCCCTACCCTGCTTTGTCCATTGGGCCTGACCCAGTTTCTATGGTTCCAAGTTCCTTTATTCGAAAGCAGCACATGTGAGTTAGAGCAGCCAGGAGGGAGCCAAGGGGAATCTGCAAGGAGGTTTGGGCAGAACCCAGGGAAGCGGGCTCTCAGGAGATTGGACTGTACTCTGCCCATCACTGCACCCCACACGTTTGGGGGGAGCCATGGACACCCTTGACGTCAACTCCCTTCTCGGGGCTCCTGCCACCAGCTGGGCCCATGCCTGCAAGGCTGCTAGCCAGGTGCTGGGTCCACGGGATGGGAAGGGAGGGAAAGATCTAAGAGGAGCTGGATTCTCTAGAGGAGAGGGGACTGAGCGGAGTGACCCCCCCACGTACAATCTGGCCAGGTCTGCTGGTCCTTCCCTGTCCTTCTCCCAGGCCCCATCTCCCCACAATCTGAGAGCCTTCCCAGTCCTTTGTTTACCCTCTGTATTCCCACTTCCCTTTCCAGCTAAGGGGGGAGGTGGTAGGAAACCACAAACATTGCCCCATTTTACAGATGCAGAAACTGAGACCCAGATAAGACTTGCTCAAGCTCACAGCTCGGTAGTCCAAAATTAAAACCCAGGTCTGTCTGACTTTTTTTCCTGTACAGGCAGATTCTGACCATATCTCTTGGGTGTCTCTTCCATTGCGGACTCCATGTAGCTGGGTGTCTGCATGGCAGTGTGTGTTCTGTGGAATCTGTCAGCGTGTGTGTGCTTGCCTGCTGTGCTGTGTCGCAGAAGCAGGAGCACAGGGGAGAAGGGCTCTTCCTCAGGAGTCCGATTGCCAGGAGTCACCTTCCTTCTTGGGGGCAGGAACAGGTATTCTGAGGGGATGGAGGAGGCATAGGACTCAGAAGCCAGAGGAAGTGAATGGGACAAAGGCAGCAGCTGGGGGAGGGATGGGGGTGGTGAATGTCTGAGGCAGGGGCCTGGCGGGAGGGGGAGGTTTCAGGGCAGTTCCCATTCCTTAAGGCCCCAGGGAACCCCAGGTGAGGTTGCTCCATTGTTCTGCAGTCCCTGTACCCCCATCCAACCCACAGCCCCAAATCTGAATTCACCTCCTTTAGGGGAGCAACTCCCGTCAGTCACCTAGCCTGTGGGTCTCTGCCTTCCTCACTCAGACAGTCTTGGGAGACTGGGGAGACCCAGAGGCAGCCTTCTTCGAGGGGGCTGGGCAGCCAAGGCCTGGAAAGGAGGCAGGCCTGACTGGCCAGAAGCCACCTTCCAAATGAGCTCACACACATACTTTCCACCCTGGCCCAGGGCCGCGGCTGGGTGCCTTCCAGGCCAGCCTTCCCCAGCCAGGCCCAGCCCCCTCTGTCCTCCCCTGTCCCTCAGCAGGCCTGGACCCCGGGGTTCCACGACAGGATCGATCAGGCACCCCAGGCCAGGGCTGTCACCACACCCCAAGGGAGCAGCTTTCCCTGCCTCCAGGCTGAGACCAGGTCTCCGCAGGGTCCCTTATTCCTCCAATGGGCCTTCGTGGCTTAGAGGAGGAGGAGACGAGTTTCCTTCACCCAAAGACCCACACCTGGATAGGGAGGGGCAGTAGAGGGGAAAGGAGAGGTGTCCACATTGGAGTGACTTGGAGGAAGCACTTCCTCAGAGAGCCTGAAGTAGCTCATTGACTCAGGGACTGGGCCAGGTCTGGGAGCTGCCTCACCATGGGTCACATCCTGCCCACTCACTTGATTTCCCGATAGGGGCACTTCCCTGATTTGGGGCAGGATGGGGTCTGGGTGGGGCAAGGCCAGGCTGACCACAAAGCGGGGAAAAGACCGGTGCCTCCGAAGGGCCCAGCGGATTCACACACACGTGACAGGCTCCAGCTCATTTTGATCCAGACTGTGGTCAAAGACTTCACCCTTCGCCCAGCTTCCAGAGACATGTAGCACCAGGCCAGAGAGCAAGATCAATTCCCAAAAACGCTCTCCCTGGCCACTCTGTGCCTGGCTCTGTGCTAGGAGCAAGGCTGCCCTGACCCAACATCCTGGATCCAATGATATCTCCCTGAGGTTCCATGAGTTTGTATATTCAGACACAGCAGACAATTGCTCCCATTTTGGATTCCAAAAATATGGGCACTGCAGGTAGATCACACAGGCAGCCCTTGCCTTCCAAGGCACGGGTGGTATAGTTCTGTCGAAGAATGACTATGATTCGTAATACCACTGACCCCATCACAGCCACCAGCCAAAGGTTCTGTCCTCGCTTCCTTACAAAAGAGTAGGATGGTGCTAGGCACACAGGAGCCCCTTAATAAATGTTTACTGACTTCAATTGCCAGTGAGAGTTGTGATATACATACATTAACAGCTATAGTTGTGAATACAGAAGTATTCTATACACGTGTAATAAGCATGTGTATACATAGTAAATTTATAGGTTAAAAAAATCACTGAGCTGTACACTTAAGTTTAGTACATTTTTTGAATTTTACTGTATATTTCACCTTAATCTTTAAAAGTTTCAAAGAAGAAAGAAAATATATCGAGGGAAGAGGTTCACAACTCCAGAACAATGGCTTTGTCCCTACAGACCTCCTCCTTATGTGCCAGCCCTATCCCAGAGCCTGCCCTTAATCAGGGAATGGTTGGTATTGGGTTGTGTTGGCCTACCTCTTCTGGAAATACCAATCCTCTAGGCTGCACTCTCAGGACAGCGTGCACCTGGACCCTGGAGCACCCAGCAGGAAGGTCTCTCTCCCTTCACTCCGCTAAGCTCCATGCCAGGTGTCCCCAGAGTCTCTCCTCCACTCTACTGGTCTGTGCTCCAGAGGTCCGCCCCCACCCCATGCCTGCACAAAACTGCACATAAGTTCTGGGTGCAGGAAAGCTGGAGAAGGGGCCCGGAGCAACGCCCACCCCATCCTCTCTGTCTGGGCGCAGCCCCTTCTGCAGCAGAGACCGCTGGGGAGGGTTTGCAGGGTGGTAGCGCCCCCTCGTGCTCGGTGTTGGCACTGCAAGCCAAGCCCGGAGAACCGAGAGGTGGGGGCAAAGCCAGCAACGCTCAGGGCCAAGGACACCACAGGCCTGTCCCTTCCCCCTTTCCACTTTCCACTTTCCACGCTTCCACCCAGGACACCTGTACTTAAAGGGGTGGGACTATGGGCGCCGCGACAGGATGACAAGCCTTAGTCTTCCAGCTGCAGAGAGGGAAAAGTCAGTTTCCGTCGTCTGTGCCTGTGCTGGGGGTTAGTGAACAGTCCTCGAATAACTCCAGGAAGGAAGAGGGAGTGGAAGGGGTGCAGGACAGAGGGTCTGCGGGAGGAAGTAAAGGGGGCACTGGAGTCCTGTCCTCTGAGTTGCCACACTGCCCTCCGGTGGACGCCTCAGACACTGATCCCTCCAGGATGCCTGTCCCCTGGGCTTGTCCAGGTGGGTCTGCACTCCTGGACCTCAGAATGCTAGAACAGAGCTCCCTCTGGCCAAGGCAAGCGGGCCTCTGCGACTCCTGTATCTAAGAATGGGACATTTCTGTGCTACTTCTCTGAGGCCTTTGTAGGTCATGCCCAAGGCTCCTGGGGGGCCTCTCATTTGCATCCATCCTCCTAAAGTCATCTGCACCCTGGGGCCGGAGACTCCTTTAATCCCAGTCTTACATTTATAAAATTCTTAAATTTTGTAGTTCATAAAAATGCCTGTAGGTGTTTTGTGAATATCACTATATTATTGCCTATTTATGCTAAAAGTTTTCATTTGTTAAATATAAACATTTAAATATAAACATTTAACATTTGTTAAATATAAACATTTAAAATACACCAAGTTGGGGGACTTCCCTGGTGGCACAGTGGTTAAGAATCCACCTGCCAATGCAGGGGACACGGGTTCGAGCCCTGGTCCAGGAAGATCCCACATGCCGCGGAGCAACTAAGCCCGTGCACCACAACTACTGAGCTTGTGGTCTGAGAGAGCCTGTGCTCCGCAACAAGAGAAGCCACTGCAATGAGAAGCCCACGCACCGCAACGAGGAGAGTAGCGCCCTGCTTGCCTCAACTAGAGAAAGCCTGTGTGCAGCAACGAAGACCCAACACAGCCAAAAATAAAAAGATAAATAAATAAGTTAATTAATTAATTTTTTAAAAATACACCAAATTGGGACTTCCCTGGTGGTCCAGTGGGTAAGACTCGGCACTCCCAATGCAGGGGGCCCAGGTTGGATCCCTGGTCGGAGAATCCCGCATGCGTGCCGCAGTACCGCAACTATGAGCCTGCGTACCACAGCTAAGACCTGGTGCAGCCAAAATAAACAAATAAATATTTTTTAAAATAAATAAATAAATAATAAATAAAATACACCAAATATTTTCAAAACAGTCTTAGTATTTAATTTTTTAATATGTCAGAGGCCCCCAAAATGGACATGATTGAGGTGGCTCTCAAACCTCCAAGGGGTGTCCCTGACCCCGCATCTCATTCTTTCCAAAGCACAAGGAAACTACTCCCATCAACATATGGTAGAGTCTTCAATCCCCATTCCCTTCAAACACACAGGTTTCCCCATCTTGAAAAGCTCTCCTGGATTCTGCTGCAGTCTTGAATGATTTTTCTCATTTTCCCCTTTTCTCTCAAGCCAAGGTTTTCCAAAAGCTGTCTGTATTCCTTCCCCAGTCATATCTTTTTAACCCAACCTCTATGTCTGCATCCCAACCAGGCATTTACTGAAACTTCTCCCTAAAAGGCCCTCGTGGTGACCCCTTTCTTCCCACCCCAGGCCTCCTCTCTGCTTTCACTTTCTTTGGCCTTGTATTAGCATCTAACACAACTTGCTTTGAGAAGCTCCTTCGCTCTTGTCTTCCCGGAAGTTCTGCCATCCTACAATCCACAAGTCACAGAGTTTTCAAGGAGCCCTGAAAGCCCAGGACTGGTATCCCTCTGCATCAACCCTAACTGTGCCTTCAGCTCCTGTACCCTGAGCAGGGACTATCTTTATTTGTTCCGTTAATTCCAGTTTCTGCCCTTCAGACCGTACAGAATAAACAAATTCTTGTTCCACGCTACAGCTCTTCAAATATTTGGATCTAGTTTTCATATATACAAACGCTCACTACAGTTAAGCTTCTTTTAGGTGAAAAGCCTTTCTTGTTCCATAAACAGCTTTCATACGGAGCAGCTTAGAGACCCCTCACTATTCCTATCACCCTCCTCTGGAGTAAATCATTCTGTCAGTCTTTTAAAATGTAGCTTCCCAGAGAAGCAGTACCACACAGTGGTTAGGACAAGGACTCTGGAGTTATACAATCTGGGTTTGGATCCAGCCTTTATGACTTATTGGTAGGGTGACCTTCAGCAAGCTGTGTATCCTCCCAGAGCTTCAATTTCCTCATCTTTAAAATGGGCTAATAATTCAAAGGGTAGTTGAGTGGATTAAAAGACATAATTCACGTGATGCCACGTGATGCCTATGATTGGCAGTCACTGATTCATTCATTCATTCATTCATTCAACAAATATTTATTTATTGTCTACTTTATGCCAGACATTGCTTTTGGCACTGGGGATTCACCAGTAAAAGAATAGATCCTTGCCCCTATGGAACTTATATTCTTATGTGTGGTGCAGGGAATAAACATGATAAATGAGTAAAATATAGTATGTTAGATAGTCCAAATTTTTAAGTTCTGTGTCCTTTTTGATGAACAATTCCACCTTTGAATAATTTTTATCTTTTACTACAAGCATCCGAGAGAAACCAGGCTGCTTCTTCAACACTTTGCTTAGAAATTTCCTCAGCCAAATATCCAATTTCATTACTCACAAGTTCTACCTACCACGGAACACTAGGACATGAACACAATTCAACCAAGTTCTTTGCCCCTTTATAACAAAGATCTCCTTTACTCCAGTTTCCAACAATGTCTTCCTCATCTCCTTCTGAGACCTCATCAGAATAACCTTTACCATCCATATTTC